>NW_021319382.1:270818-308937 GCF_001605985.2 Dendrobium catenatum
TGGGTAACCCAGGCCTACGAGGCTATTAAATTAGCCCCAAGAAAGGTGAAATAAACTTCACGGCCTCGGTGTGAAACAAAGGTGGTATTCAACAAATAATTAAGAATCAATTCTAAAATTAACTTCAAGCCATTAATACTTAAACTTAAATTTAAATCCTTTAAGCCTTCCAACAAATTAAAAACCTTAAGCAACTTAAATATAATGATCTTACTTAGGACATATCAAAACCACATGACCTACCTCACACACTTTAGATGGTTTGCTAGGGCAACCAACTCTAGTTTTAGGCTAGGCTGGTGTTTACTTTTCAGCTTTGTGCCGGGTTTTCGAGCTTTCACTGCATGCTGTTTACTAGCTTAGAATTGATTGATTGTTTATTTATTTACTGTACTCTGTTTAGCATTTAAATTTCAAATATATTAACGGCATGAGATTGAATATTAACTGAGTGGGACTGTATATACAACTGTTGATTATTAGGATAACCCTACAAGATCGAGTCTAGATTTTTCAATTTTGATTAATATAAATTTGATTTGATTTGAGTTGTAATTTTAAATGATTTGAGTTTGGGATATTTGATCTAATTTAAATTCCAAAGAGGTGAAGACATCCCTAAATGGGAGAGTCTTCTTCCATTTGGAAGTCAAATTAGGATATCTTTCAAATATCCAAAGAGGAAAAATAACACCCCGTTCAAGGGGGAGTTTCTTTCCATTTGGATATACGGAACCGAAAAATCAAGATATTCGTGAGAAGACGAAGAAATGGACGATGAGAAGAATCCCAAATCTCAAAGTCACTTGAGTCTTATGATTAGAAATCTGGGTTGTTGTCAGTGGTGCCCGGCCACTTTACTTTTCTACAAATTCTGTGATGTAATAATAAGTGACACTTGCCATATGGACTTTCAATTTGAGCTATTAATTTAATTGATTTGTTTACTTGATTGTGCACTAGAATTACCTGCTTTTCTAGTCTTTTTAGTTGCATGTCGATTTTGATTTGACTTGGAATACGATTGTAGGCTCTTAAGGACTTATTTAAAACTATTTCTACTTAAATCAAATTAAAAATTTTAAGTTAACATAGAAACTCTAATAATTTAAGAAGTAAGCCCGGGACCGCTAGGAGTTCTCATTTCATAACTTTCATTCAAATTCAACCCTTTAGTTGAGTCGATTAGCATACATCGCATTAGTAACAAATTAAAAAAAAAAGAGTCTAATATTTAATTGCATTTATTTAGACATCAAATACCCGACATAAGTTAAGGGGTCAGTTAAGGATCTGCTCTAGATGTCGACCCCATTCCTCTAAACTTTTCTAAACAACATCCTGACCACTCAACACTAAAAGACCATACTCATATTTTAAAAGTGCTTAGGTGGTTTAGCTGGCTCCTCAATCCAGGCCGGAGTAAGTCCAGATTTGCATTGCACTAGCTAGGTTCGGGTCACTTTTAAGTGCCACTTTAGACTTAGGTTCTGACTATAAGACCTCAACCTTCGGGAATTGAATCCCGACTTTCTAATAAAATTGAACATTCAAACTTAAATCACTTTCAATCAAATTCAAGCCTAACACTTAGGATAGACTGAGGTGTTTCTGAAGTAATTCAGAATCTTAAAACACCTCCTACACTTCTTCTTTTGACTCTAGAAATAAGTGTTCAAATTTGATCCACTCCCGATTGAAAAATTCCAACCATTTTCTTCCTTTGATATCGAACTTTGAAACTCCAAATAAAATTTACACCGCTATTTTAATCGAGAGTATTCGTAGGAAATTCCGATTTCCTACGATGTAATTAACTACGAGGGCTTGCGCTCGTAGGAGATTTAAAAACCCAGACCTTATTTTCAAAATCAAAATTTTCAAAACCTTTTAATTAATTATCTTTGGAAAAATTTAAAATTAAACGATCATTATCGTCGATTTCAAACGATCAATAGGAATTGATAACTTCTTTCCTCGGAGAGATATATCAATTACTATCATATCGTTTGAAATTGAAATTAATGATCTTTTATCCAGATTAATATAGTTGAACACTCAATTAAATCTCATTTTGACCCTCCGGGGAAAAATGTGATTCGTTCCTGAGTTTGACTATGATAATCAGGATGAATTCAAATTTTGTAATTATAACCCATTATAAAATGATATATTCGCCTCCCGAGGCGATATATTGTTCATAATGATGTGTTCAATTTCAAAATTTAAAAATTTAATATTCCCAAAGAAAATTAATTATTTTTTCAAAACTATTTTTTTTTAATCAAACAGTGACCAAATCTACAATGCCATAATCTTGAATGATTTTCTATGGAAGTTTTCAAACAACCATTTAAACTGCAGATCATCTTCATGGGATACATTTTATTTGGAGTCACCTTCACTTTGGCAATCAAGAATCGATGCTTGTCTTTAATGGTACAAGTGTCAAAAGAAAATGTCAACACATATCCCTTTTGATTTAGTTGCCCAACACTAAGCAAATTATGCTTAAGATTTGGAACATAGAAGACATCTGATATCTTCTTTTCTCCCTTCCTTGTTTGCTCGAAAATTTTTCTTCCACAAATAATTTGTTGTCATCTCCCGTACGTACTTCACTTTGGATTGAGTTATCCAAAGTAACAAACAATCTTCTATTTCCAGTCATGTGATTACTACAACCACTATCAATAAATCACACATCTCTTGAATCACCAAACTCCTTGCAATGTGTAAGAAACATTGTGTCTTCACTTTTCTCCACTTCCTTTTCTTGCACCAAATTTGCATTTGCCTCTTCACTCTCCTGCCTCTTCCAACAAAAATGATAAGTACGCCCATACCTTTTGCAAAAATGACATTTGATATTGGCAAGGTTGCTTCTCTCTCTACCTCTGAAACCATGTCCACGACCACGTACACCTTCTCCATCACCATGAGTTCCACCTTGAACTTCACCTCCATCACTTTGTGTAGATTCTCCTCTACCAGCACGACCTCTTCCACGAGTACCATAAGAGCCTCTTCTTCTACCAAAAGAGTCTCTTCCTCTACCAAAACCTCTTCCACGACCACCTCTGAAATTCACACGCAATGCCACTTGAGTTTGGAATGCTTCCTCAAGCGTTGTCGAATCATATTGCTTTATACTTAATTCATGGGATTGTAGAGATCCAACCAAACCTTCAATAGACATTTTCTCTATGTTTTTTGCTTCTTCTATGGATACCACTGTGGCTTCAAATTTTCTGGTCAAGCTTCGTAAAATCTTCTCAATAACTCTTTTATCTTCTATAAGTTCTCCATTCAACTTCAATTGGTTAACAATGGTGATTACCCGATTGAAATATTCTTCCACACTTTCTGACTCATTCATCTTCAACATATCAAATTGGCTTCGTAAGGTTTGTAAATGTACCATCTTCACTTTCTCATCTCCTTTGTAAGAAGCATGTAGTGTATCCCAAGCCTCCTTCGCAGTCTTCGCCGTAGAGATCTGCTCAAAAATAATTTCATCTACCGCTTGATAGATGAATAAAAGGGCCTTCCGATCCTTCTTCCAATTTTCTTTCAACTCTTGAAGAAGTCTTTGATTCAAATCTCTCTCAACTTCGGGCTCCTGAAAACCGCTCTCTACAATCTCCCACAACTCTTGAGATTGATACAACACCCGCATTTGAATACTCCATTGATTGTAGTTCTTCCCCGTGAACTTGGGCAACTGAGGTTGCAAAATATTGCTACTTGAACTCGCAGCCATTCTTCAACCGGTCTCTGATACCAATGATGGAAGCAAGAAAAACACAAGACAAAATTTTCACTTGATGTTTTCACGGGTGACTCAAACGAAATAGAGAGCAAATAAAACTCTTAAGTCTTTTTACGTGCCTTCACACGAACGAAACAAAAAAACAGAGAGAAATACTTCTCTACAGTTTTTCGTAATTCAAAAATACACGGCACACAAAAACAGTTTTTAAAACTGTCTAAAGTTAAATAAAATAAAAAACTAAAACTGAAAAGACGCATTGCTTGGTTTGAAAAAATATCCAACATTTTCTCCATGCAAGATGTTTGGTGGCACTGGTATAACAAGCAGGAATATAGATTGAATTGAGAAGATGAGAGAGATTGAAATATGTTTGGGTTTGAGCAAGAAATCATTTGCAATCTAGTAAACATGGGATATATAGATGGAGCAACTTAGGAAAATGAGTGTAGAATCGGACAATGGCTAAACAAGTGGGGAAGTTTGAGGAGAAGTAAGAAACTCTATATTGGGAGGAATATCTATAAGTTGAGATGGAGATGAATCTGTAGGAAGAGGCTCTATTTTTGGAGTAAGATTAGGTGACACTGTTGGTGTAGTATTATAGACATTTGAACAAGAAGTTGGAATGAGAATGCGTACCAACAAAGCCTGGGAGGAATTATTAGAAGAAATGGGTGATAGAAGGTTCCCAGACATTTGTATGCACTATGTCAAGAGGTTTAGAATTAATACTAGTTGATTTAGAAAATGGAATTCTTTACTGGCAAACAATAGTAACAAAAAACATAAATATGAGAAACACCCATTTCTAAATCAACTAGTATTAATTCTAAACCTCTTAATATAGTGCATACAAATGTGTGTAAAAGCTTGATCGAATTTGAAGACCAAGCGGCCATTTTTGGAGCAATTTAAATCCTATGGATCGGGATTTATGCTTTCCATCAAGAAAAGCATAAATCCTGATCCATAGGATTTAAATTGCTCCGAAAATGGCCGCTTGGTCTTCAAATTAGTTTCTCTCAATTGATATAAAGCTGTCCTCAACAACACAGTTTCTCTCAACTTCAAGCTCGCCTAACCGATCTCGAAAATGAGCTACGCCACTGTCCTCGCCTTCGCCACCCTCTTGTTACTTGGGTTAATAAATAAACACTTTTTTTTTTTTTTTTTTTTTTTTTTGGAATATAATAAGGGAAATGTTAAAACTGTAATAAATCTCTCCTATCATAGCAGGACACGTATAATCACCCACTCACTTGCTGTCTATAAATATGTTATCTGTGTACCAGTTGCGTGCAATGAAATACAATAATTTACTTCGTCTTCTACCTATTTTTTCTTCATCTTGATTTCTTCATGGTATAGAATCAGCCTAAAACATATTTTTCAGTCTTCAATGGCACAATCGTCTTCATCCCAGATTAAAAATAAAATAAAAATATATATATATAAAAAAAATCGTCTTCGTCCTAGATCAGCGACCCATCGACTTAAAATACCACTTAAAATCTTACGATTCTGGCATCTCTCAAGTTCGTAATGGCAAATATAAAAACCATTGTCACTGTTCAACTCTCCAACGAAAATTATTCGATGTGGAGATCGCAAATCTTGAAGTTACTAAGGGCAAATAGATTAGGTGGTTTTCTTGAATCAACAATTGCTCCACCACCTTGCATCATATAATCAAACGATGGTATTACCACTGTTAATCCTAAGTACAGCGAATGGATTATGATAGATTAGAATCTAGCCACGGCCATTTGCTCAACCTTGACTCCATCCATTCTTATGTATGTGTTGAACCTAAATTCTTATTCAGCAATATAGAATACCATTGAAAGAAGACTGCAGACTTCAAATAGATCAAGAGTGATACAACTCAAGAATAAGTTGCACAATATCACAATGAAACAACTCAATATGACACAATATCTCACAGAAATCAAAACTTTGGTGGATAAAATAGCAGCGACTGGAGCTAGCATAAACGCTGAAGATATTGTATTGTACACCCTCAATGGTCTTCCTCCATCATATCAAGCTTTTAAGACTTCAATTCGAAGAATGCTGAATCCTATAAGCTTGCGAGATCTATATTCTTTAATACTCAGTAAGGAAATAAACATCCAAACTGAATCAACTCATCAATAGTTATCAACAGATCTAAATATAGCCTTATACTCAAAAAGGGGGCATGGACGTCGCAGGAGAGGCAGATCATCTCAAGGCAACAACTGATCTCCTCTACCCACATACCAAATATGAAACAAAAGAAGTTCCATAGCTTCAGCATGTTGGCATAGGCTAAACATTAACTATGTCCCACCGCAACCAGCAAATCAAAATACCGCTCTCATGGCGTCTGCTGAGACACCAAACCTAGATTGGTATTTGGATTCCGAAGCATCAGCTCACCTTACCAATAATATCAACAATCTTAATCATCCTACAACTTATCAAGGATCTGATAATGTCACCGTCGGCAATGGAAATTCAATTCAAATCGCTCATACTGGAGATGGAACTCTTCACACACCCGAGCATAAGCTTCTGCTAAATCAATTACTTCACACTCCTAAGCTATCTCACAATCTTATATCTATATACCAGCTAACCAAGGATAACAATGTTTCAATTCTTTTTTATGCATCTGGCTTTGTTATTAAGGATCAAAAGAATCAACAAGGTCTTTTAAAGGGGACATGCCATAAAGGGTTATATCCCATAAAATCTTCTACATATACAAATAATAATAAGGCTCTTCTAGCCAAAAATCGATCTTCGTCGTTGTGGCATAATCGACTTGGACATCCTCAATATCAAATTCTTCGTCACATAGCTACTGTTACAAAGATCTTCATATCTCATCTACCTCTTACTACTGTTCTTCTAGCCAATTATCAAAAAGACATAAGCTGAAGTTTGTGAAATATGTATCTACATCCTCTACCTCCACTAGAGATCATTCATTCTGATGTATGAGGTCCATCCCCTATTACTTCAAATCAATGATGCATATATTATGTTGTTTTCATTGAAGATTTTTCAAAGTTTAGTTGGGTTTTTCCTATTATACATAAATCTGAAGTGCCAACTATATTCATTAATTTCAAGATTATGGTTGAAAATCAAGCATCTCACAAAATCAAGAAATTCATATCAGATGGAGGAACATAGTACATCAATTACTCGTTCAAAACTTTTCTACAGAACAAGGACATTGAGCATCAAATATCATGTCCGTATACTCCTGAGCAAAATGGAGTAGCTGAAAGAAAACATCGACATCTAATAGAGGCTACAAGAACTTTATTACATACTGCATTAGTTCCTCTCATCTACTGGCCAGACGCAGTTCTCACTGCATCCTATCTCATAAATCGGTTTCCATACAAAGCAAATCCTCTTTCTTCACCCATACAAATGCTATGCAATCAAGATCCTAACTACTAATTCCTTCGTACTTTCGAATGCAGATTCTATACTTGGATACCACCGTCTCTACGACACAAACTAGATCCCAAAGCCAATTCATGTGTGTTGCTTGGCTACTCAAGCTCTCATAAAGGCTACAAATGTCCAAACATAGACAACAACAAGGTTATCATATCTCGTCATGTCATATTCGATGAATTTGAATTTCTGTTTAAGCAGTTATCTGAGAGAACTCAATCTCAGACTATTAGCAATTCAAATCCACATATGTTAATTCCCACATCCATTCAGCCCATCCAGTCAATCAACTCACACACTCAACCAATAAACTTACCTACACTGCCTTCAACTAGCAGTATAAACTCAGCTCAAAATCATACCGAAATTTCCTCTAAATCATCCACCTAAATATCCAATAATTCTCAGCAACCTCATCCTAGCAATACTAGCTCGCATCATCCCATTGTTAAGAGACGCAAGTCCGGTTCTCTCAAACCGAAAATAGTTTTCAACTTACTTAATCACTCTTCTACCACCATTGAAGACACACCATCGGATCCCACTAGTTTTATTAAAGCAAGCAAATATTCTCACTGGAGAAATGCAATGGCAACCGAATTTCTATCTCTTCAACAACAAGGAACCAAGATTCTTGTACCACCAACAACGAATCAACCCATTTTAGGATGCTAATGGACATATCACACAAAATTGTATTCCAATGGATCAGTGACTAGATATAAAGCAAGACTTGTAGCACAAGAAAATACATAAGAATATGGATTGAATTATGAAGAAACACTCAGTTCGGTTGCAAAATTTTCTACAATAAGAACATTGCTTACAATAGCTATCAACCGGGATTAGCCAGTTCATCAACTGGATGTAACTAATGCATTTCTCCATGGGTTTTTGACTAAAAACCATTCATATGAAACAACCTTAAGGTTTTGAGGATTCTCAGTTTCCAAACCACGTTGCCTACTCCGGAAAGCCATATACGTACTTAAGTAGTCTCCAAGAATCTTGTTCAATACATTATTAGCTGCTCTAATCAAACTCGGCTTTAAATAGAGCAGAGCAGATATAGCTCTCATGGTTTTTACTGAAAACAAGACGCAATTATGTTTATTGATATATGTTGACGACATTTTAATCACATGAAATAATGAAATGGTAATGGACGATCTCATTAATAAGCTTTAAGAATAATTCGACATGAAGAATCTGGGACATGTTCGCTAATTTCTTGGCATATCAATTGAAAGAAAAGATGACTCATTCTTTCTATCTCAAACGCAATATCCTACTTCCGTTCTAAACACAGCTTGTATGCTTTTATGTAAACCTCTAGCTAATCCTACTTGCACTAAACCTCTTGTTAGCATTCTAGAGGATCTACCGCTCGCAAATCCTCAACTCTATCATAAGATAATCGATTCACTGCAGCATCTAACTCTTACGAGATTAGATTTGACATATCCTGTAAATAATTTATGTCAACATATGCATCAACCGCAACCTGTTCATGCTTATCTACTTCAAAGGTTGTTATGTTATTTAAAAGGCACACTTCGATTCGGTATTCCTATCACTAAAGGAAATCTTCAACTAAATTCTTACTCTGATTGATGCGGACTAAGCTGGAGACCCATCTACTAGAAAATCAACATTTGGTTATTGTACATTCCTAGGGAATACTCTTCTATCTTAGAGCGTGAAGAAGCAAACTATTGTAGCCACATCATTAACCGAAGATAAATACCATGCTTTGATAGCCGCGATAACAGACATAATCTAGCTTCGTAAATTAGCACATGATTAATTTTCAGATTCCAAACCAGCGAGCAACAAAGCTTTATTGTTCACGCTCGAATAAAGCATATCGAAGTAGATCATTATTTTATTAAACATCATATTCAAAATGATACAGTTTGAATTATTCCAATTACCACCCATGATCAAATAGTCGATGTGCTAACAAAATCTCTATCAACTGCTCGATTTCAACTTCTTCACAACAATCTAACCATTCAGGAAGAACCATCACATTGCGGGGGCATAAAGGATGACACTACGAAGAGGATGAAGCGTACTTATGTAGCAGAAAGAACGAAAATGTTAAAACTGTAACAAACCTCTCCTATCATTGTAGAACACATGTAATAACCCACTCACTTACTCATCTATAAATATGTTGTCAGTGCAATAGTTGGGTGTAATGAAATACAAGAATTCACTTCTTCCTCTACCTCTATTTTTTTCATCTTGATTTCTTCAACTTGGCCGATGAAATTCTGTTTGAATTTGAATAGGAGGTGCAGTTGTATCTATATTATTATTTGAGTTTCATATAATAATATTTAATCTCAAATATTTAATACACTTAGAATAAAATTATATGAAACTCAAATAGTTGTTAGGGTTTCGAGCAATAAGTCTCATCTATGTGTCTATATTAGATTAGATTGTGCTGACCGATTGAAAGGTGTATTCAAATCCTAGAAATAAAGCTAGCATAAAGGATGTTTTCTTTTTTATAAGCATTGAAGGTGCTTTAGAGGGTTACTTCCCCTCTACTTCTGGTATTAGGCAGGGCTGTCCTTTAAGCTCGTATCTCTTTTGCATTATTATTGACACCTTTTCTTGCCTGATTGATGATACCAACTCCACTCATTCCTTCAAGGGCTTCAATTTTGAGAATTTCAACCTCTCACATTTGTTATATGCAGATGATTTGTTAGTTTTTGGCATGGGTGATATTAACAATAGCACTTGTCTTTCTAATATCATCAACACCTTCTCTACTTACACGGGCCTGCACCTTAACTTTCAACAGAGCTCTCTTCTTATAGACCCGCACACTCAAATCTCTCTTGAAATTTCAAATGTTCTCGGTATTTCCAACATTACCAGCTCCAACTCATATGTTCCCCTTCCCATCGTCTTGGGGAGATGCAGTAATTCTAATTACAATTCTCTGATTGAAAAAGTCTCAAGCCAATTAGTGGGTTGGAAGGCCAGACTTCTTTCTTTCAGCGGCAGATTGCAATTCCTTAAATACACCATCACCAATATTGTTGCTTACTGGATCCGCGGGAGTATCATTCCTAAAACTTCCATTAAGATGATTAGCAAGCTTTGTGCCAAATTCCTTTATCATGGTAGTTCAGATCTCAAGCACTTGCACCTCATATCATGGGTCAATACTTGCAAGCTTATCTCTAAAGGCGGGTTAGGCATTGCTTCTTTACAAGCTTTACAATTTTCATATAATTGTGCTATTATATACATATGTTATAATTCTTCCTCTCCGCTCTTTAATTGGCTGAATTCTATATATACTTCACCTTGGAAGCTTACTCAACCTTATGCATCCGCCTTTTGGAAGGGAATTTGTAGTATAGCTATGCAGGCTAAGAACAATTTTTCATTCCCTATAAATCCTAATATTATGGCTGCTATTTTTTGGGATCATTGATACAATGGTGAATCCATTAATTCTATGTTTGAGGACTCCTTTACTGCTTTGGGATGTAGGCTGAATTCTAGACTCAAGGAATGGATTGATGGTTCTGTCTTGGAACTTCCTGCGGCTGTACATGGGAACCTTAGAAATGCTATCACTAACATTTTCATCTCTCTATGTGGAAATTCACACATGAGCTTGAACGATTTTGAGAAGGTTAACTTCAAAGAATTTTATAGGGAATTATTTGTACAAGACGAAACTTTCAATCTCTACCCCTTCATTTGACATAAAAAAATATTCTCCTCACTTCTCTACTTACTCTTGATTGGTTGTTAATTAAGGGTGGTTTAAAAACAACTAATGAGCTGGTGAGAAAGAATATTCATATCCAAGATAATACTTGTAGTTTATGTTGGGCTAGCTCTGAATCTTTGGTGCATCTACTTTTCAAATGTGATTACTCTTTTTCTGTGCTTACCAATCTCATACCTATTTTCAATAGCTTTTACCTCATGCCCAACATTGCTCAAACTTTTAATCATGTGAGTGGCATCTCTCTACCCCTAAAATTAGAAATGCTATCCTTCTGACCCTAAATGCCATTATTTATTACTTGTGGATTGAAAGAAACAGTAGGAGATTTAATTTTGCTTCCATGTGTGCTAGCACTCTCTCTAGAAAGATTGCTAGAGCTATTAATATCAAAATTTCTGGTTGGAAAAGAGGAGATGGGATTAAAGAAAATTTGAAGTCTAATTATGCATCCATCATATGGCTTTAATGCTTGCTGGGTGTTGGCACTAGTTTGCCTTGGATTGTTCGGATTCAGGTTCTGGTTTGATTTATTGGCTCACTCTCAATCGTGGCTCTATTTTTTTATCTGGCTATGCCGTTTTTCTGTGAATCTTCTAGTCCCGACCAATGAATGGCTTTTAGATATTAATTTTTGTGGCAGACATAATTTTTGGGTTTGGACGATAATGAAGCTTGCTTATTCCTCTCTTTGGAATATATTCGGGCAACCAAGGGAGTATTCTATTCTTATTAACTGATTTTGCTTGATTTTTGAGTCCGCTCGATAGATTTTCCTGTCTTTTTTTATAGTTTTGTTTCTTTTTAATTGCCTGCCTTTCGATTTTTATTTCTTCACTTGTACACTTTTGATTATTATTAGATTGGACCAAGCCCTCATTTTTCCTAAAAAAAATCCTAGAAATACTAGAAAAGAATCTCTGAACATCAAATGCACGTGCCAAATCCAAATCTTATTTAGTTTTATTCCACGTGTATTATTAAATGCATATGAATAATAATTTAAAAATAAAAAATTATTATAAATATTTTAATTATATTATCATTCTTAAAAAAATTATTAAACTTACCACATAGTAACTCTGACATGTGTGTTTGATTTTCAATATTCTTTTCCAGCATTTTATTAGTTTCATTATTATTGATTATTAATCTTTCTTTCCCAAACAACAAGCATTAGGTTCTTAAAGAAACACTCTCGAAATTCAAGAAATAAATAGATGAAAAAGAATTATGTGAAAAAGAAGTAAGAAGAGAAATATTTTTGTTCTTACTGAAACAAATATGCTTATATAAAGGCAAAAGAATAAAACTATGATGGAAATGCAATAAAACAGAATATCCTCAATAATGAGGACATTTTACATAAATAAATACAATAGATTTTTACCATAAATATTATGTGACAATGAATAATTATAATTACTCTCTATTTGGTTGGATGAATTTAAAATTCACTACTATTTTAAAAAGTAAAATAATATATTCAAGAAGATTTATAGGATTTTGGCTGCTTATAAAAGATTTTTATAAGTTTAATTTACTTGCAAACTAAAATTAATATTTAAAATACAACGATGGCTGGTGGTGGTTGACAATGATGGCAGCAACAAGATTAATGTATGATATATTTTATTATTTAACTATTAAAAAATATAATTTATCATAGATAAATTTATTACTAAATTGAAAGAAGTAAGAAAGCTTAATTAATAATATATATACTGAAACTTCCCCTACTATGATCTTCTAATCACAGTTGTCCTACAAAGATCCTTCAACAGTCCAACCTCCATCGCCACGAAACTATGACCTTCTCACAAATGTCACTAGCTAACATGGTGCTTGCTGACTTCGTCACTTGTCGTCGCCAACAATACACATCTACAACAAAAAAGTTGATATATGTCATCAACACCAACTGTGACTTTGGACGACAACATCAAGATTTATGTTGCACTTCTAGGTTTATGATAAGCATTAGTTGAATCATTTCATGTGGACAAGCCCTATGATTTTTCACTTTTTCAAAATTTTCACATAACAATTATAATGCCTCTTGTAACTTCTCTTTATTTGTATGTATATTGGATCTTCGTATAATGCAAAAACATTAAACCCTCACACTCTACCTCCATAGAAATTCTAGCCCAAAACACCAACAAATACCAAGCTTACTCAAATTAAATGAAATTAAACCCTAAATTTATAATTTAATAGCTCTAGTAATTAGTATAACTTTTTCTTCAACCTTACTAGCATTAGCAGCTCCTTTGCAATTTGTTTTGGTTGGTTATTTTCCTAGCCATCGTCTTAGGCTAGATTCTATCCAAAAATTTTTCTTCAACCTTATTCTTAATGCCGATTTTTCTGTAACTTTCAACCCGTCGCATATTTTGATTAAGTTGATGAATGATTTGGACTATAGCGGAGTTTTTGCTCATAGATCTTATTTTGTCAATAATTGCTATATGAAGTTAACCAAATGGCCGCCCTTGATATTGGTGTTGAATCACCAATTATTCCTATTTGGATCTCATTCCCTAACTTAAGACCTCACCTATTCTCTCATCGTATCCTACATGCCCTTGGTTCATTATTTGGGCTTTTTTTAAAGGTTGACAATGCCACTTCCATTGGATCTCGACCATCTGTTGTGCGGATTTTGATAGAGCTTGATATTACAAAAAATATGCGAACAAAGTTTGGCTCGGACCTGAAAAGTAAGGGTATATTCAGCTTGTTGATATGGAGGAATTTCCTTCTTTTTGTGCTAGATGTAATTGTATTGGGCATGCTAGGGGGATTGCAATAAGTCTTCTCTCCCTATTTCCAAGCAACTTATGACTGTTGGAAAGACTTCTGGTTCTGCTCCAGAGGATACGGGTATTGCGAAGGATTTGAATACTTCTGATGCTTTAATTTTTGCGAATGTTAATATTTTTTCTGATAAGAATGGTGTTGGTTCCTTGGAAAATTTGGATATGGTCGGTTCTCTAATGCTTATTTCGCTTATCAAGGTTGTGGTGGTTAGTGAAAATGCTGGTGGGAACTGTGGGGGGCGTTGTTCCGTCCATTGTTAAGTCACCTTTGGCTTTGTTGAATGTTATCTAACAATGGAGAGGGTGGAAATTTGGTTTTAAATCGATCTACTCCGGCCCCTAATTCTAATGATGGCGGTGGTGAGGTTGTTGTTGTGGTTTTTGAATCTATTCCTTTGAGGCCTGATGTTGTTTGCCCTTTGGGTACTTTGGATTTGCTGGTTGAGGTTGGGGTTATGTGCAATGATTTGGCTCTTAATGATGTTGCGGTGGAGTTCGTACCTCTGGTTGATGGGCCTGATGGATCCCCATATGAATGTAATGTCTCATGGTGTTGTGGTTGTTGACCCTTCTTCGAATAAATTTTATGTGGCTCAAGGTAATTTTGGTAATAAGTTGATGAATGTGGGTAAAAATGAACTTTGTGTTGTGAATATGGGGGTGGTGAACACTGATTCTAGTGAGTTGGATCCTTCTGTTGCTTCTCCTATGACGCAGGCTGATCCGGTTGTGTTAGTTTCCTCTATAGGATTGGGAGTGAATGAGAAGCTTATTGATGTTTAAGTTACTTTACTTTCTGCCAACGCCTTGTATGCCCATGTGGGCTTCAAATCAGGAAAAAATGTTAAGGCGCAAATTGATTGGCTTGAAGGCTCTTCATCTTCTCCTTCTGATGTTGATGAAGAGGAAGTGTTTGAACATGATGGTGGTATGCGAGATACTATCGTTTGAGTGGGTAAACAAATAATGATGAATTCCAAAAAATAGCTTTTTTGTGGTTGCCTTGGTGGTTGCTGCTTTGGAGCCTTGGGGTTGCTGCTGTTGTGCCACTTTTTGGATCTCTGGTCTTCGGATTTGGACGTCACTTTTGCTCTGGTTATGATGGTGGCTGTTGGATTGTTTCTTTCCTCTACTTGGAGTTGTTTTCGGGCAGCTTGGGTTTAGCCTTTTCTTGTTTTGTCTTTTCTTTTCATGTATTAGGTAGGATCTAAAGCTCTTAGATTTTATTTCAAATGTTGTTCTTTTAGTGAGCTTCTGATCCTCTAAGAACATGTACTTATTATTATGATTAACGAGTAGGCTCTGCTGTGGTTTCTCCCAAAAAAAAAAAGAATAATAATAATAATAATTAGTATAACTTTTTTATTAAATTAACTAATATTGATTTGTGAATTAGAAGACAAGAATAGTTTTTTTGTAGTTGATAAACCAAACATGGAAGCTAAAAAATCCAATTAAGGTAATGGATTGAAAGCTAGCGAATCTTATGTGAGAGATCGGCTTTCATAGCTGCAAATAACAATTACAGTTGAGTAATCTCCATAGAAATATAATGGGGCATATTGAGTCAACTATAATAAAATTTTCCCTTGACTCAATGTTGTGTTGAACTTTAGATCTACCCTGTGGCTCTTGGATGGTCTAGCAGTAAGATATCTTTGAAGCATAAGGTTTGTTTTAGGCTTTTTTTTTACTACTTTTTAAAACAACTTTTTAGCACATAAGTTTCTCGGCTTCGTTTGTGACGACTTTCTTAGTGCTTTCTAAAGTAGCTTTTTAGTGAAAAAATTTGTTGAACTAAAAATTTTTGTATTAGAAAATTACTTTAAAAAATAATAAGAAAAGTGTCACAAACAAAGCCTTAAATATCAAGTTACTAATATTAAAACTTCACTTGCCATAAAATTTAAGTCTAAAATGATTTTCAAATGTCTTTAATTTTAAGTTGTTTGATTTTCATAAATTTTTATAAAATATTTTAAATTTCTCATTAAATCATCTATTACGAACTATAAATTATTGAGATTAGAAGCACTATACTCACCCACCGATTCTTAGCTCGGTTGGTGGGCGTGCTCGGTTGGGAACCCCCATCTCGAATTTGATTTCCTCGAGCGGCAGTCAACCCTTCAGTGGGGGCCCCAAAGAGCCAACTGCGGTTACAATACCGTGGATATGATCTTTTTCTAATTAGATATTCTGCATTCTTTGCTCCAAACTCTATTAAGCCTTCCTCTCTTTTCTCATTGAAAATGAGACTTTCTATCAAGCAAGGTAAAATTGAGGAAGTACTTCTCATACTTAAGGGACATCATATGGAAAAGCTCTTCTCAGAGACTGATTTTTGTTAAGATGATAGTCTAGGTGAAGAGAGACAAAGATGAGACACAGGAGAAGAGACACCAAAGCCTATTCCGAGTGACCAAACCTAAAGCATTTTTTTCTTCTGAATGCTCTACTCTGAGTTTGGGCACAATGTATTAATTACATACTACATATTAATAGCTTCTTTACCATGTATGATTTTTAATAAGCCAAACTCATAAAAAGATAAATAAATTTGATCAACAAATTCCAAGGCTTTCATTAGTTTTGAGATAATATAGACATAATAACTAATAGAATTTATATTGCATTATCTCAATACAATCCAATAAATTTTCTCACTTACCAACTTTAGTCAATATTTTACCTAAACTAAACATTTTTTGCCATCTTCTATTTAATAGTTTTAGGGAGACTAAATGGCCTTAAACAAAAAAAAAATGTCCAAACAAGGAAGAAACCTAGTAGTTGTCAAAATTTCATTGACTTGAGCTATTCCTTCTTTGCAAGACTTATAAACAAACACAATACAACAACAGTTAAAAATCACCATTTGAACACCTTTACAGAACCCCTATATCTAATTTCATTGCTCCAATGCCAGCTGCTTGTGCCGGTGGAGATCACTTAGATACCTCGAACAAGTATAATCTACAAACTCACAGGCATCAAGTAACGGCGACCTTGGCTTCGAATCTCCTCCATAACTCCTGTGTTCCTACTTCTCCCCTTAGAAGCTGAACCACCTGAATTCCATAGCAGAAACTCATCAACTATACATAAATACCTGATCTAAAGCTAAGAGTTTAAAACATGCTTAAGTGCTTACATTACTCATGCTAGGCCTGGAAGTTGAGATATGATGAATGCACATTGTAGCTACAGAATTATAAGTTCAGTTGTTTCAGAATCAGAATCATCTCCAATGAAGGATCTATCAGGCTTTGAATTTTGCATCAAAAGGCTTTGCCTAATAAGCAAAGTGTGGATGTAAGGTTTGTTGTAAATAGTGAGTTTATGAATGTGCAAATACTGTATTTAGTTTGAATTGATTGTTACCTTTTGGCTTTGCTTACTTGGTTTGTTGTCAGGATTTAAAGGGGAATTTTGCATACTTTCAAACAATGGAGTGATAAAACTCATTATAGGAAATCTAATGTTTTAAATTATCATAACTCAAATTTTTTTATAAATCTCTCATTTGTTTTAGAGCAACTTACATTATTTACAAATTTCTTGATGTTAGAAGGAAAACTATGTTCTTTTGCCGCCAAACTCTTACATTCCAGCTTTTGATTTTATTATAATGACTAAAGCACTTGGTTCAACATTGATTGCGTGTTTTATTAGAAAAGAGGATATTTCTTATAAAACACTCAAAATTCTTTCGCCTTCCCCCATTGTTCAATTCTCACCAACATATTGAAATTCATAATAGAATACAAGCAGTTTTTTTTTCTTGTCGTATTTTCATCCATTTATATGGCAAGTGTTTATACGGGTCATATATATTCTTTTTTACAAGTATTTATACTAATAACACACATGAAAATGAGCGCAATGTGTAATATTCAATAAAAAGGCCAAAGAGAGTATGTTTATTAAACTATGTGGGGAATAATGAATATACCATTCACCAAGCTTCTCTGAGGATCAACGCCCTCCTGCCAGTTATAGCTCAAGCAGCAACAACCAATGCAAGACATCAGTCTTCTCATTCACACTCCATGCATGAAATACTCAGGCGCCATATATCTAAGCCATAGAAAATGTCACTTAATATTTTTAAGGCAAAAAAAAATTTCTATCCATTTCCAATTATCAATCTCACCCAAAGTGCCTTCAATGGGAAACACAACATGATGGTTCTTGTCTGGAAGCCATTTGCAAGGCCAAAATCTGAGATCTGCATTTAAAACAGAGTTGTGTTTGAAAACATACATGAAAGTATAGAAGATTATATGATAATTGTGGTTTTTTCACCTGAGGTTGATAGTCCTCAGTGAGAAGTATATTGGAGGCTTTGATATCTCTATGGATTATACGCCTTTGGCATCCTTCATGAAGATAGCAAAGCCCTTCTGCTATTCCCAAAGCAATCTCAAACCTGACCTTCACTTGAGATTTCTCTAGAACCTGTAGAACTGAATTCTCTTAACTAGATAAGGGAGAGTTTGGCTTCTTTTTTTGTTCTTAACCTTTGATTATATGATAAATATGTTTATAAGTTTACCATTTTATATGTGCATCTTTCTGCGACTTCATAATGATATATATCAAGTGAGATATGGAATATCTTGTATTTTGTGTATGAATTTGATGATTTTATTTCATATAACACTATCAATATATTTTGTATTAAAGAGTCTAAACACAATAGATTGTCCCCAAAAAAACAATTTCGATGATGCAAATTAAACTTTGTTTAAGTTATTCAAACAGATGGACCTCCATTTCCATATCCCAATAGAGGCAACCGAAAGTTGCACTTTCAAGCCATAAACTAGCGTTGTAATTGATTGAGTCAAGTTGATTCGGGCTCTAGTTAATAAATAGAGCATGAATAGAGCTCAATGAGCTAACAAATAAAGTTTGAGGTAACACCGTAAACTCACTAGCTTAAGAAATTGATCATATAAAATATACTTAAAATATATTAAAATTCAAAGATTTTAATTCCAAAGTTATCAAATTTTATTTAAAATTATCTCTTTTTCATATTTCAAATAATTTCTTTTTTACCTCTACTCTAATTTTTTTCTTATTTTCATTATTTTATCATAAAAGCTACTTGAATTCACTCTTTTATCATAAAAGAGTCAGCTTGTGAACTCGCTAAAACTCATAGATTTAAGCTTGAACTCAAATTCATACTTAATTAATTAGTCAGGCTAAAACACATGTTAGAAGTGGCTTGATCCTGCCTTAACTTGTTTGTGCCCATAGGCCAAACATCTATGATTTAAGACAAAAAATTGGCTCTTCAGTTCAAAGATTTGGAAAATTTTTTTTGCTAATTTGAATTTTCTCATACTAAGATGTAGTTAAACTATGGCTGGACAAGGAAAGGAAACAAAGGGATATATCTCAATAGGAACCAATAGAGGAGAACAAATGCAGGTTACTGAAAATCAATGCATGTACTGAATAATATACCATGAAGCACAGAAGCCAAGCTTCCATGTGGAGAGAATTGGAGAACCATATGCAAGCCTCCCTCAACTCCAAATCCAAGAAGCTGTGCAGCATTTGGGTGATTAACATGGGCAATGATTCCGAGCTCCGATAAGAAATCGCCGATTCTCTCTTCTTCTTTGTCTTTCTTAGTTAACCTCTTCACAGCCACTAGTTGGCCATCAGGAAGACAGCCTTTATAGACCTCTGCATGTCCTCCCTTTCCAATCAAATTCTCTGTCAAATTTGTAAATGAGAAAAAAAATTAAAGGATGAACATAGAAAGTTAGAGAAGAAATAAAAATCTTGTAAGAGGTCAAACAAAATAGAAGAGAAAAGAGACATTTAAATTAAACAAAAGCAAAAGCATAGAATCATAATCAAAGCAATACATCTAAATGTACAAAAAAATCCAATAAACAGAGGTTTTTTTTTTATCAATATGTTACTGAATTACATATACTTTGCTATAATCATAAATTGATAATATAAGAAATGGTAAGAAACTAGGCTTCGTTTGGGGCGGCTTTTTTAATACTTTTTAAAGCAACTTTCTAGTACACAAAATTTAAAAAAAAAATGTTACTAGAAAACCAAACCGTCCCAAACGAAGCTTAAATATATTAATAATATAAATATTCATGATGAATTTAAGATTAGAAATATTATACATCAACTAAAAGAGTAAAACACATTTTATAATTCTGCAAGTTTACATAGAAGAAAAAACTTGAATGAACACTTCCAAGTAGGAGAACTACCATGATCTGTGACACTGGTGAAGCAGGTACCATAATTTAAAATCAACTTTAAGAGTATTTATGATTTTGTTAGGACTACTAATGTTAAAGGCTGATATAACCCTCAATAAATATACCAAGTTGGCACATGCAGGTTATGATCTAAGCAAACCTACCAAAACAGGACAGAAAATTCAAAATATCAGATGTGCAGAGCACTAAAAACAGGTATTGATGGATATCAAATAAGATATAATCACGCATGTAGACAAATCAGATTGTCAATTATTTATATTAAGCGATTTCAATTAAAATACCATTAAAAAGCTCAAAATTTGAACTTTTCTATATTTTTTTCTGTAATTTTACACTTAGACTAAGTTAAAATGATCAGGTTTAGTGTATACACCCATTGAACTTGGAATCTATTGATTTGAATAAATGTACCGTTATATTATCACCATAGAGAGTTTCTTTAAGTTTCAGCTAAACTTATTTCTAATTTTTTACGTTAATGGAAAAGTGGGTTAGCAGAAAATTCCTGCTCCTTAAATTAAAACATATATGTGTTATTTCATGAGATAGGAGAGCCAGTACAATTGGTAAGTCCCTCAACTACTCAGAACTAAAAGGAACTGCCGAATAGTTCAATCCACGTACTGTAAGAATCTTGCTAGCAAAGTCAAATACAGTCAGTCATAGTACTGAAACTTAAATTTAATAATCATAGGATTAAGAGCTAAACATTCATTAACTTATAATAAACTAAATACTTTATATTAAAGATGAGATCTTTTAAGAACTACTTCTATTCTTTCCTGCGTATGTTTTCAACAACTACTAATTTTGACATTCTTCAAAGTTCAAACTACAGGAACAACTTTCAAAGACATTAAATAAAACTAATTTTTGGTTAAATATTTAAAAAAAAACGCATCTGGTTAAATGAATACACCGGATGAACTGCGGGTATGTTCAGTAGATTTTTTAAGAAATTGAACAGTGAAATACAAACTAATTTTGCATGAAAATACTTCACTTTACAGCTATTTTTCTCACGATCAAACAGAATTGATATTGCTAGTTTATAAATAGCATTTATATGAATTTACCATGACTAAAGTTATCTGTCGCCACCACAAGCTCCTGATGATCGAAATTCCTCCAACATGGCTTCCTCATAGGAATCTCCAGCTGAACTAATCCACCCTTGGATTGTTCTTCGCCGCTCTGAGAAATCCCCAAGCACTTCCTCTCCAAGCATGAGGCTTTCATGGCTGGCGGAAAGGTCGACAACCTCATGATACTTCTCTTCTTCCTCTGCAATAACCCACCTATCAGATTTCTCCACTGAGAACTGTGACATTCCAGTACAGTCCCTTCAGGACTTAGTGATCTATCTATGGAGGATGAGCTCTCATTGCTGCTTCCACTGTCAGAATGAACACTTGATGTTGGAGTCTCTAAAACTCCTCTTGGAGAGTTTTGACATGAGCCATCTGAGCTGTTCTCTTCAGACTCCGTTTTGGAGCTTTCTTTGTTTTCTCCTGCAACTTTGATGAGATATTATGAATGGTGGTAAACAGGGGAGGACACAATTGAGGGAAAAACAAAAATCTTTTCATCTTTTTTATTATTATTATTGACGGTGTAGGCACTATTTGGTTTATAAATAATCATGTCATTAAAATAATGATGTTATCTATCTACTACAGTGAGCTTGGTCCAATCTTCTTTAACTATGTAATGGAATCTTGAAAATTTATGTTATAGTTATTTCAAAGACGACCTAACTAACAATCAGTTAAAAAAAAATTTAAAATTATTGTGAAGGTCCTGAAATGGGATCTCATTCTGCATTAAATCTATGATTGGTCACTAAACGGTAATCATTACCAAACAAAACAAAACAAACAAAAGAACAAATTTTGTTTTGTGAAGGTGTCAGAGAACCAAATACATGGCATCAGTTAATAACATAAATTACTGCATAGCAGATGTCAGGTTTCAAATGTTTTCCTACTTCCCTTTGAACACTAAAAAATTGGTTAATGAAAGGGAGGAAAAGTCTTAGCATCGAAAAAATAAAAGATTAATGGAACTTCGGCTTTTTCTTTTTTCCTGTTTTCGTCGGGAATATTTTACTGTAATTTTCTCACCTTCACTGCTTTCACTGGTTTCCTCCATAAAGCATCAAAATTCAAACCAGTTAAAGAGAAAAACGCATATAAGGAAAAACAAACGCAAATACTGGAAAGAATCCAAAAAAAAGCTGAATCATTTCGCTGAATCTTCTCCAATGAAGAGGAACACCTCAACAACATCACACTTCACCTCCTGAAAGCCAAAATAAAAAAATAAAAATCTGACCTTTTTCAAATCCCACCAAAGGCCTCTGCGGTTCTTCTTGGCCGAGCTCTGGAAAAAGAGTAAACAGCTTATCAGCGCCATTGAAGCATCTCATATGCTTTCCCTGTTCCCATCCCAACAAATAGAAAAAAGAACCAACCTTTCTTGGAAGCCATTGCTTCTCTTGGCTTCCCCTTAACTCTCCTACTATAAGCAAACCTTGTAGAAGAGGAGAAACTCGGAGTTTAAGACATGGAAGCAAAGAAGATTTTTCTTGTTGAACTTAGAGAGAGCTTAGTTTTTCCTTCAAAATGAGATTATCCTCCCAAAGGAGAGAAAAAGGAAAGGAGGGAACTTGGAAAGGGAAAGGACCGGAGATGGCGCATGGAAATCCGAAATTGACAAAGCCGGCTCCTTTAAAGTACTGCTTGTCAATGGCCGGGAAGACTGGCCTATTTGAAGGAAATTTAAAAGAATAATTAAATAGAAGTATATTAATCAAATAAATATTTACATACAAATGATTTTCTAGAACCTAAATCTTATGTATTTAAATATCACCCAATTCATATATATCAACAAATTCTTATATATTTATATATTTAATATATTTTTATCTATTTATTTAATTAGATAGAATTTGTGAAATTTTTTTATGTGAATTAGTATTATTCAGAGCAATATTTTACTGTTTTACTTTTTTTTCTTATTTTTAGAAAAAAAAGTTACTTTTTATCATAAGATTTATGAAGATTTAATAATTATAAAAAAAAATTGATGTCTGACATTAAAAAAATTAAAACATTTGTGATTTCAATTTTTTATTTTTTCACAACAATTTTACAATTAAATTTACAAAAAGTTACTAATGTCCTAAATAAATCTTGATGTTATATAAATTATTACAAAGATTTATGTATTAAATTAGTAAAAATATAAATAATTCAATGGAATGAATGTAAATCCCTCTTTTGGATAATTAAGGAGCGGGTAGCTTTGCTAAAAAAAAGGAATGCATAGTAAAATAAAATATAGTGTAGAAGAAATACAATGTATTTGAATTTTTTATAAAATCAATGCATATGATTAGACTTTAAATAAATAAATGTAGTGTAAATCCTAACAATGGCTATTGCTGGTAGACAATGATAGTAGTGGTGACGAGCGAGCAACAATAACAACAGGTACCGACAGTGGTTGACTGTGACAGTGGTGGGCGACCATGGTGTCGAGCAATAGGTGACGGATGTGGGATCATAGCGGGTGAAATCAATGGAGAAAATTTACAAAGTATTTGAAAATTATAACTTTACTAACAAAATATTTTATAATTTCTTACACAAAATATATCACAATTTTGATATTTTTATTTTAAATATTAATACATTCAATATAAATTATAAGACAGTAAGACTTTGCTTTATAAAAATAATTTCCGATATTATAATGTTTCTTTTAAATAAATATTTTATTATTTTAAATAAATTGTTTAAATCATTTGTGATATATTAATATATGAATTTTGAAAAGAGGAGGTTGGTGGGCCCAATGGGATTTGATATTTGAGTGCATTAAGCCTCAAAATCAACTTTTGATGGGTGAATATGGCATTAATGATATAATTAATAAATTTAATTACTTTATTATAATGCTATCATTGCCTTTTTAGTCTTTGGATTAGAGAGCATGATGTATCCTAATTCAAATTATGGACACGTGTTTACATTTTATTGGGCTGGTTGTTTGTTAGTGTTTTCGTTACATAATTAATTTAAGCAATTAAGCTAAGACATTATTTGTCATTTAATTTAAAATGTTTGCCAAATGTCATGTTCATATATAAGGGCAAGGTTAAGAAATAATTATATTTGTCACAAAGAGGATTTTTTATTTTTTATTTTATTATTGTGGTGACTATAAATAAGATTTGTGCAATTTGATGATTTAGAGGGGTATATTAGACAAAAATAATATTTATTTTAACTAAAATTTCAGACTTACATCTCTTGAATATTCTTTAAGATTAGTGCAATTAACAATGATTAATATTACACAAATATAAATGGAGGTCTAAGGGTTGTCTCATCCTACTTAGTTTTTTCTCATTATTTTTTTTTATGAAAAAAAATTACTTAAGAATATCCCAACGTCATTTACATTAGGATGAGCATGCATGTCGTTAGATTTGCACTGAGATTAGTGCAGTTCATGATATCATATATAAGAAGTAATTTTGACTTAAATCCAAGAGCAATTAAATACATTCTGATGTAAATTACATTGATGTAAATTCAAGAGCAATCATATACATCCTAATGCAAAATTCGTCAGGATATTTTTACGTTATTTTTGTTTTCTTATTTGAAGTATTCGTTGACTTAAAATTATTTTTATGTTATTTAATAAATATATTTTAAATTTAGATGTTATTTGATATTCTCATAAATTTGCCAACCATTATAAAGTTGAGAGTTTGGAATAGAAATTCAACTATTCAAATTTTGGTATCTATCCTTAGCCTAGCTTGTAGCTATGTTCAATGCTACAATTAGATTGTGATAGATATAAATGTTTTTAGGCCACAATTGATTGGTTGAAGAAAAGTCCATTGTAAAAGTAGTAATATCTTAAAATATTGAATATTTTATCCTTCAAATTTTCTATGAATTGAATATTGTCACATCAATTATATATCTAACAAAAGACAATTTTATTGTTTAATATTATAAAATTATCTATACATAAGCACAAGAACTAAAAAATATCTCTCTTTCTCTCTCTCTAGAGGTGCAAACGAATCAAGTTGAGCTCAAGCCAGGGGTGTTCGAGTTGAACTCGACTGCCAAATATTGAGTACAAACTCGAGCTCAAATTCAACTCACGACGAGCCCGTCCAAGTAGGTTATATCTTAAACTCGTTGTTGATCTCCGTCCCAAGCTCTGTCGTCAAGCTCCGTCCAAGTAGGCTAGCAGCACACAATCTCTGTTGTACCGAGCTCTGTCATTAAATCCACTGTCAACCAGAACTCTATCGTTGTCTCGTGTTTTGCTGTCGAGCAACATGCGAGCTCCATCGCCAAGCTCCTTCGTCTCGAGCTTCGTCATTGCATCCACTGTCAACCCGAGCTTCGTCGTCTCGTGCTTCTCAGTCGAGCAACATGCGAGCTCCATTGTTTTGGTTTTGATGCCCGACCTTCGATTCGTCCTCCTGTCCGCCCGGTCACCTCGATGAGCTGACGAGTTGAACGGAGGTTTGTTCGAGCTCTATAAGCCGTCGAGCTCGAAATCGTGTTCGAGCTCAACACACGACGAGCCCGATAAGTTCAACTCGTCGAGCTAATTACCTAGTCGAGTCTGAACCGACTCGCGAGTCGACATTACTCGGCTACATCCCTACTCTATATATATACCAAATTTTAGTTAAGATTGCATTATAACTTATCATTCAAAATTATAAGTGAACGCCAGCTAATTCATAAGGGTTTCGAAAGTAATAAAAATTTTTCAATTCAATCCTCGTTTACATCATTTTCAAGTAAGCCAAAATAAAGAATTAAACAATTCAAATTAAATTTTTTTATTATTTCAAAGTTATTTTAAAATCACCATACAATCTTAATTAAGTATCCGTCAATTACATTAATTTTAAAGCAAATATATTCTAATCAAAATTTGATATACTTTCCCTTAATAATTTTCTTATTCATGATCATTAATTATAATTATAAATATCATAATCACCAATTGATTATAAATTTTTTTTTATGACGAGAAAGCATTGTTCTTAGGCCATTGAAAATCCTGATCGACTTAGCATGCAACTCACACCAATTTGCACGAGCCAACACATAAGGCTTTCACTGCTTGCCAAGGGATTCGAACTAGGGATCTAGGTTTTGCCCAGCCGGCTCTTCACCACCCGGACAAGCAGCGGTGGGTATTGATTATAATATAGCAATGCAAATGACTAATCTCTTGAATTAAGCAACAAGACAAGACTTGTCTTAGCTCAGCTAGATTTTAATGGTTTTATTAACAACAATTCCATTACCTTTTTGAAGAGTTTTTAGGCTCCTAGAAAGAGTGGTTCACCCAACCCTCAACTTGTTTGATTCAGTTAGAAGACCAACCATTTCTTCCTTCCAGGTTTTAAACACTGGGACCAGGGCGTTCCCATGACTCGCGTTGTAAACTGGACTAGCGGCTGTAATGACCGGTTTTGAGATTACTTTTCCCGCCAATAGTGGAGACCCACCAATGTAATGTTTTCACGTAAGGGTTTAGGGCTTTCTTATCCTGAGTCGCGGTTGCAATCTGGGGCTGATGTGACGGAACTGAGAGCCGGCTGAAGCTGCTGTCGCGGATTGGAATGGGCAGTAATCGACGTAGTTGCGATGAATTAAATATATTTTTGTAATTTGTTATGCCCATAAAAATATAGTTTTTTTTTTTTTTATTTCTTACCCCAAAAAAGTATAGTTTTTAAATAAATTTGCATTTTTGTTGTTTTCTTATAATTTATATTTATTAGGGTAGTTAAAGAAAGGAGCATGGGTGCAAATTAGTGGAGTAGAGCTTGAGTAAGAGAATGTTCAAGTCGAGCTCGATCTGAACTCAACAAAAGAAAAAAAAAATGTTAGGCTGCTCAAACGGTATTTCGATCTCAGTCTGTCCATCGTACCAGTGTCCGTCGCCACTTCCATCATCCTACTCGAGTGTCTCCGTCGTCGCCAGCGTCTGTGTAGTCATTAGCTTCTCGAGTCGCTAGCTTCTGTCCATCGCCAAAGTCCGGCGTAGCCATCTTGGGTTGTCACTAGTATCCGCGTCTGTCACTAGCTTCCATATGTCGCCAGCGTGCATCATCGCCAACAGCCATTGCAAGCGTTCGTCATTTTCCCACGTGCGATTTCATTCTCCGTGTGAGTTTCCATTTCCCTACTGGTGATTTCATCTGTGTTTTTCTTGACGAGCTTGAGCAGTGGGTCGTTCGAGTTTGATAAGCTCGACTCGTCGAGCCTATTAACGAGTCGAGCTCGAGTCAGCTCGCTAGTCGGCTTGACACGGTTGCACCGCTAGAAAAGAGTAATGACCATCACATTTAAAAATTGAGTAATAATAAATGATAAATAAAAAATTATAAATACAAAGTATTTACTAGACATTTTTTTTTCTGTTTAAGTTGATGTTTTCTTTTTTATTTTTGTTTATTATCTATATAAATAGAATATCAATAAAAAAGGTTAATGATAAATAATTTTAAAATTTTAAAAATAAATTAATGCACTAGATATATGAAATTTTGTAAATATTTAATATATTGTAATGCAAAAATTCAATATTTCTTATATGTTAATTTATTATTGATTTTTTTGTTCATTTTTATATTTTTCTCCTCATAATTTATATTTATATGAATCAATAAAAAATAACTTTTTTCTAACTTAAAAATTCAATGAAAATTTAATATATGAGGAGTAAGAATATTTTAAAAAAATTATAAATTTGAATAACATATTTTATACTTTATTATTTAACATTAAAAAAATCAATATATAAAGTAAAAAAATAAAATTTTATAATATATTTTCCCTCCTAACTATATGAAACATAAATTTATGTGTTCAAATTAAGCATTATTCATATTGTATATGTAATGTGTACAATTAAATATATGTGATATATTTTTATTATGAGCATAATATCTTATAAATATTTAATAAATTAATAATTCATGACAATTATAGTAATAGATAGCTTCACAAAGCAAAGCTAATTAATAATCTCCTCTAGATTTGAGAGCTTAGGCAAAAGTGGTTATCAGACCGTTGGAGCTATTCAACCCATTTTATCCTAATTCAAATATTTTTTAGAACTATGTGGAGTGAGAGCTAAGGGAATAATAAATTGCTCAAAATTTTATAAAATTTGTTGAGATGTCCAAATCAAAAGGAATATCAGAAGGATTTGGACACTCAGTTAGGCCTCAAACACAAATATGTTGAATGTTATTTATATAAATGTTTAATATAAAGCAAAATAAATGTAAGATAAACTTTTGTTGTGTTATAAATACTCCAAACAACTTATTTTTATGTATTTGGAAGTCGGCCACATTTAAATCTCGTTTTTTTTTTTAGTATTGACCATCACCTGGCGAAATTTTTACGTGCGGTCGCCGGATGCTCTCCGGAAGCCAATCAAGATGCGTTACGTCACTAATTTATTGTATACCGCTGTGTATTGGGTGACGTGACACGTCATGATTTGCCTGAAACAGACCGTTAACTACACATAATAATTTCTCTATCACCTGTCATCTTCTTTACCACCAACAGTTGTTTTAACTCTTATTGTGGCGACCTCCTACGGGCCCGTACCATCTTACAACCTCCCCAAACACCTCCCATATATATCAAAAGGAAAAGTGAATCAATGATAAAAATTAATTGTATTAAATATATTTTTAAAACTAAACAAATTAATCTTATAAAATGAGAGTCAACCTGTCACTAGATACGTATACACCAAATATTCAATATATTCTTCAGTTATTTGAGTAACATTAAAGCTTTGTTTAGATAAATACTATCTTAATATTTTTAAAGCAACTTTTTAGCACAAAATTTCCTTGAACTAGAAATAATTGTACTAAAAAACAGCTTTATGAAACATTATAAGAAAGCTGTCCCAAATGAAGCCTAAGGCTTCGTTTGGGACAACTTTTTTCTTTATGCTTCTTAAAGTATCTTTCTGTTATAAAAATTTTAATTTCTGTACTAAAAAATTGTTTTAAGAAACAGTAAGAAAGCCATCTCAAACGCAGTCTAAATCTAATACTCTTATATATCGTAATATGCACCGAAAACTATCATCAATCACAATAAGATTAGACCAAAGTTAGGTTTGGAGATCCTCCTAATTTGCATTTTGGACAACAACTTTGAATAATAATGAGAATGTCAGCCTCATTCAATTTTGTTATAGACGTAGGAAGGTTAGTTATTGACGCTTGTGGGAGATAACATAAAAATTAATAAATGGTTAAAAAGGAGTTTGTAGGTCAAAGTTATTCACCAACCTTAACATCCAAAGTTTTCCACTATAACGAAATGGCTTTATCTATTTTGTTCAGCAGAGAGAGAGAGAGAGAGAGAGAGAGAGAGAGAGAGGAGAGAGAGAGTGGAGAGAGAGAGATAGAGAGAGAGAGAGAGAGAGCAGATGCCATGTGACACATTTGATTATTATAAATAAGTATGTTGAAGAATGTAGTAGACATGTATGACTACTCTTATGGAATGCTTGTAGTTTAGGGTTTCAAAAGTCATGGTTGGAAAAATGAAGGAAGTCATGACATCAATAGTAATTTATTGTATGTTGAATTTTAAAAGGAAGGTGATGTTTTTTGGTTCGTTTGGAAAGATTTTCTTATTGCTTTTTATAGCTTTTTTTAGGTAAGAAATATCGTAAAAGCAAAGAAAAAATAGTGGCCTAAAGTTGTCCCAAACGAAACTTTAGACTTCGTGTGAGACAGCTTTTGATCATTATTTTTCATTGCTTTCAAGTAATTTTTGTTCTAGAAAGATGTTTTAGAAAGTAGTCAAAAATAGTTTGTAAAGGACACTTCATTTATTAAATTGGATGGATATTGATGTGGCTCTTAATATTAATTTTGTTGAGTATAAATTTTTTTTGATATTTTTTTTGAATGGAGAAATAAGTACAAATTGAAATAATTTTAGAAGTTATTTAGATTTCAACTTAAGCAAATTTAAGATTTATATACCTTTTTTTTTTTAAATGAATCTCATTTTAATTAAATATTATGAGGATTGAAAAGTAGTCCCATAAAAGTAAATACTTCTAAAATTCTTTAAAGTGATGAATAAAATTAAACTTTCTTTTTTAGTCGAAATGAATGCCTTGTCGAGGTGATTTATGAAAATTTTGATATCTTATAACTTAAGGTTCATTTTATTTAGCGTCAAAATATCAAGGGGAAAAAAAACTTTCTCCATTGTGTCACCACTTACGCCTATGGCGATGTGGTTTCCTTAACTCATTTGAATAGCTGAGACCATTTAAGAAAAGCTCTTGCCAAGAGCAATTACTTACACAACTCACCTTGATCTATTGGTTAGGAGCTTTGACTACTAATCAAAAGTTTTTGAGTTCGAGTCTTACGTATGTGATGTGTGTTTGAGTTTACCTTGACATAAATGTCAAATAAGAATAATAATAATAATAACTATAAACACAACATTTGAATAATTATGATGTCGTCAAGTTTAATTAAAGGAATTTCAATGAAAAATATAATTAATTTTATCAATATTCTTATGATTATTGACTCTATTAAATAAAGTGCATCCATAAAAAAATATCGTGTGAGGCCCAAATGAAGGGTTCATTAAGTTTGGGTCAAATCATTCACGTTCTATACTAAGAGCTATTGGGCCGGTACGGAACGACAGTGTAGGGCCTGGCCCGAAAATGGTCCATAACCGCGGAGTCCACCATCTAATTTTTCCACAACCATATTGTTTTTTAGATTATTGACTTCTTTGTATACCTCTGATATTATTTCTGATCAGATAAGCTATTTAGTCAAAATTTTTGACTTCAAATAGAGTTGAAAGTGAGTGCTTTGGAGTTGAATTTCGAAATTAAATTTCGTCAAATGTTATTTATAAATTATTTTATATTGATATTTTCCATTCTAATAATTATTAGAGAGTAAATTTTGATTTGCAATTTTTTAGTCTTTAATACAAGGGTTTTCATGCAATTGCCCCCCCTAAAAATTTTAAAATACTATGGTCTTTAGGTAATTGCCCCCAACAGGTCGAACCCCGTCAGAAGACACTGCCCCCTTGGACCCCAACATATATGTCTTATAAGTTTGCCCCCCCTGAAAATTAGGGCTGGTTCCGCCCCTGACCACTCATATAATTCATTTCTACCACTCATATTTGATATGAAAATTAAATATAAATGATATGTATGTAATATTAAAGTTTTAGGTGCTAAATATGTAAATTGAATAATATAGAGTGATATGTATACAAATCTCTCTAATAAGAATAATTTCTTGAGAGAAAAATAAATAAAAAATCATTTATGAATGACTTTTACTGTGGGGAAAAAGTACCCAGCATGTGACAGCAGCAGCCTGGCTCTTATAACAAAGGGGATGTTTCCAAGATTTGGGTCATAAATATTCATATCATATGGATGAATCAAATCATTAAGATTCAGATTATCTGTTGGAAACTAACAAAGTTCCAGCTAGCCTCCATATGGAGTAATTATTGTGTCCGGACAACGGAATGCGTCCAAAGACCAATAACAGAGCGCTACGTCACCTTGGTGTTCGGTACCGAGCACTCGATATTGCTCAGTATTTGTTTGAATTTCCGATTTTTTGTCGGAACATAATAGCTTTTCCTCCACATGCCCCTTATTGTTGCTGATCAAAACAATAGCCTATCCTGATAGATTTCCAGCGCCTGAACGACCTTTTCAATAAACAATTTGCGATGTAATCTGTACCTGCATTCATTTAAACGTCCATACATTGTCAGAAAAAAAAAAGATTCAGGAAGTTTTTTAGAAGATTATGGCTTTAGTTTGGAACAACTTTCTTATTATCTCTTTAAGCAACTTTTTAATACAAAATTTTTACTAGAAAACTGTTTAAATGTGTCTTGCATACCTCAAATTTTGATGTATTGTGTGTGCGTGATAGAGATTTTAATAATTTCATATAAACGTATCTTGCATTCATATCAAGTCATCGAGAAATTATTCTATGCGGACGCCGAACATCGTTCGGAGACCAACTAGATTGAGTCACGTCAGTACTGTAGCTCGGTCGCTGATGTGGTTCATACTGATTGGTCTCCTGATGTAGAGCTGTGTTTCAGCATCCGCACAGACTAATTTCTCCAATTCATCACACCAATGCGTCAATTTTTTTAGGATAGTTATGGGTTTAACATTATAATATTACTTTAAATATGCAGCACTTTAGCGTTTACTCACTTGATGGCAGCCTCGCTGGTCCTTGTCTGGGAATTAGACTCTGGAAGAAAAACAGGGAAAACAAGATGGATCAGAAATATTCAGATCTGCATTGCCCATTAATTTGAATCTGCTGCTGCTTCTTGGGGCTCAATTAGTTTCTTGCATGAAGAAAACTTATTTAGAAAATGATAATTTTAATTTTCATCATTTTATATGTGGAAATAAGATAATTATATTCAAAGGATTTGTAAAATTTAAAACCCAATGCTAATTTTAATGTAAAATAATAGGCATATCATCCAAATCTTTGTTATTTATATAAATAATATCTTACAAAAAAAATACTTAAATTATATAAAAAAAATTTAATAAATATGGAAGATTTTGATTTTATACATGTAATTTCCCCTTGATTTTATTAAAACAAAAGTGTCATAGCTAAGAAAAATTTATCATTTTCTAATAAATGCAATCAAATGAGCCCTTGAAGGTTGATTAGATTGTTACCTAGGAAATGTTGATCTTCTTGAGAGGTAGTTGGCAACTCTGCTAACATTTGACGGCATTCTGCTTGCAATTCCCTTGCAGCTCTTCTTTCAACACTTGGGAGTGGAGGCATATCTCCATCTGACCAACTTGGTAGAGTTCGAGCTGCTGCTATAACTGCTCCATCTACAAAGTTATCATCTTCACCTCTGGACAAAAGGCCTGAAGAAATCATTCGTGTAAGAGGGTTCTAATCAAAGTTAAAGCCTGTGCAAACTACACTTAAAAGGTCCATCAGGGGAGAGATTATTAAATGATGTGTCCGAACCGTCCAAAGGCCTGGGTGCGCGGCGCGTCTGGATTCGCCTCCAGACGAATCCAGACGCCGCACATAATAATTTTCCCCATCAGGGACGATAAGCCGCTAACAGCTTTCTATAAAAAATAAAAACAATTATGGAATTATTATGAGAAATATATCTTTTTTAATTATTATAGATATTATCGATTCTTTTTTATTTGAAAAATTCAGCCATCAACTTTCTTACAATTAACACACAAACAGGTTTAATTGTAAAAGGTTCATTCTCACAGCCAAAATTTCTGAAAAAAAATTATAATCAAATAAAAATATGACAGCTGCATGAAAAATAAAATTTTGAAAAAACTAACTCAAACTGGAACTAAGTTTAGGACACACTTACTGTTGTGATAAAATTCTTCGGGTAGGCCAGAGATGTTGAATACTGAAAGGAAAGAATCCCGGTGAATCTTAGCGTTGCCTGAGAAATTTATAACATCACAAGGATTCTGCAATGCATTGATAAAGAATTCAATGTAATTGTGGCATTTGATAAGAACTCAGTAAGTATTTTATACATGATAGATTTACATGTATTAAAAAATCATTTATAAATCTTATTTTGATTTACAAAAAAAAAAAAAAAAGTAAATTTTTTTTTTTTGGGAAGCACAAAGGGCCTGTTTGAAATCTTCAAGTCCTTTTAGCTTAAAAAAATTTTTTTTTGGTTTGTGTTTTTGTTTAACAAATCAAATAGTTCTAAAAAATACTTAAAACAACATCAAGAAAATTTTCCAGTGTTTTTTTTTTTAATTTTAAAAATGAACATTGCCCCAACCAGCCGACAACTGCTACCACCGAACCACTGCCAGCTTCTCCCATTGTTGTAGTCACCACTACCACCACCTGCCACCAACACCCACCGTCGACACCACCACCATCATTGATCAAAAACCAACTAAAATCACACATAGTCACCTTGCCACATAAAGCAAATTATGTGATATTCAACAAAAAATTAAAATAACACATATTTAAGATGCCAAATATATTTTACTTCAAATCATACATGAAAAAAAAAAATAATAATAAAATAAAATAAAAAAAGAACGCAACGGCCCCTAAGGTATTAGAAAACCGCTAGTGTTGCAAATTAAAATCAAGATATATCATAATAAAATTTCTGGAATAAAACAAAGTGTTGGAAATCCGCCAGTATTGTATGCTAAAATCAAGATATATCATAAGAAAACAAGGGTAGGAAGTAGAATTTGATATTAAAAAATATATATATAGAAGATTAACCCATTGAACTTAAGATAGTGAAAAATAAAGAGCTTAGACACGCACAAAAAAACTACAACAATGAAAAATAAAAAGGCAAGTTAACATAAAACGAATCAACTGGTGCCAAAATATCGTGAACAAATATAACGAGATTCTGAATCATCTAAAACGATCTTGTCAAAACAGAAATTAACACGAGGTTTTGATAAATGAAGGTTGGTTAGGTTGTTCAACCAAACCAGTAAGATAAACATTTGAATATATATATATATATATATATATATATATATATATATATATAGACGTAAGTATGTTAGTGTATATAAATTAAATTTACTATTTAAATTATATAGCCAAATTCATCTTAATGTTAATGTTCATGGATTAAACTAACTATTGCCCTATTCATCCTGCGACTTTTTCCACTTAGCAGACCAATCAGCCGCTGATGCAAGCAATAGATGACTGATGGTTTTGGAATTGAACATTATAATACTTTAGTTATTAAAACCTAAGCACTAGACACAAAAATACGATTTCTCATTTCCCTTTCCATCCCGTAACTCATCTGCTAGCCAACAGAGAACAAGGTGTGAGCTGGGTGTTAAAATCCCAACCATCTCTTGGCCCTTGATCCCACATCCATAATGAAAATTCTTGGGAGGCTTACCTGGATCATGCCAATCTCCTTCCATATTTTAGGTGGTTGATTTAGGAAGAATTATATTAAGGCAATTATGCATGATTCTGTAGTTATTTGTTTTTTTATTAAGACATCTTGTATAGACCGATAAATAGAAAGAGATTGTATAATAAACTTAAGCATTTTCCCTTTCCAAATCTTTGAATTAAAATGGTATAAGAGCAAGACATTCGGTTCTTCTTAAAAAATGAGAGCGTGAGAGAGGGAGAGCTGGTTCTTGCGTTATGTCCTTGTTCGGGTGCGTCCAGGGCAACCGAGCAAGTGATAGGGGTTCCCCTTTGCCATCTTCTGCATGCGGCTCTTGTGTGTTCTTGCCTGGGGGGCGAACCAAGTGAAAAAGAGGATCAAGAGAGGGAGCGAGCAGGAACTGCATACTTGCGTGCCTGAGCTGGGACAACCGACCCTCGTGCATGTAGAGCCAAACTGAGCAAGGAACAAGCGATTGAAGAGCTATCATACACACCATCAAATCCTCCACTCGAAGAGCCCCTCGTTGCCCCAAATCACAATTGCTTATGCATTTTCTCAATCCGCCACCCTCAGATCAGGGAGATGTACAAGAAGGCTAAAGCCTCCTTCTTAACAGCAGAAGTTGACCTCTTACAAGATCTCCACCATTGGGATCAATCCCTCAAATCGGACGAAAGCCACTTCGTAACCCACATTCTCGCCTTTTTTCGCTACCGCTGATAAAATCGTCATTAAGAACCTTGCCAGTCAGATTTGGACTGAAGTAGGTTCACTGGATTTGAAGCTCGCTGATGGAACGGTCCTGATACATGGAGTTGCCCAGACGATGCGTGCAGTGGGGAAGAAGATGATTTTCTTAGTGGTAAAGTAGTTCACTGCTACGGTCCAATGCGTGCTTACGATGACCAAAGAGTTAGTAAGCATGCAGATGGTGAAGTACGCTACTTCCCTAAGTAGAGAATCTATCATGGATATCGAGGGTGAGGCTACAGAGATATTAGAAGCACTTCATCCTATCCTGAAGGAGCCAACGCTTGTTGGCTTTCCGAAATTCTGAGGAATACTAGTCCTTCCACCGGCCTTCATTACCGAAATTCTAAAGAATATCAGTCCATCTGCTTCCTTCGTGTGTCCAAGATAGATGAGAGATCGGGCATGAGGGCTCAGCTCAAGTGCAACATCCATAGTCAATAGAGCATAAGTGAGAGAAGTCGAGTGCAAGACCTCCTCTTGCGTGCGAGCTGAGAGTTCCCTTTCATGAGGGTCTAGGGTTGGGACAAGCAAGAGTGCAAGACTTGTACTCCTTCCTGAGATCAGACCAAAGGGATCAGAGGCCTTGTATACACCTGTACGAGGTCGATCAAACAGGAGTGTTCAGGTGGAGTTAGATGACTATTTTGCATTGGGATGAAGGCTGGCTCGATCGAACGGGAGTAGATTTGCGTGTCAAGTACTTAGCCGCTTGAGACGTGTTTTTTGGCTGCTATCCTTGAAGCTTGTCGCAACCCTAAAAACATATTTTTTCCTACTTCCGTGCCTTCACTGTCTGCCTTCCCTTATGGTTGTTATCCTATCTATATCCAATGCAAGCTTCATTGGTACCCTGCTTAATATAGCCTTCTGTTGACCTCGTTTTTCATTCGAGTAGCCTCGAGGAGCTTCGATCAATTTAATTGAGCCTCGTCGGGTTTAATTCAAGTTCGAATTGACTCGACTCGAGCCGGATTAGACCCAACTACGTTCAATTAGACTCGATCATTTTATTTTGGTAGCGCCTCACTCTGTTTTATTTAAATTGAATTTAATTCCATTCGATTAATTTTATTGAGCCGACTCGAACCCAATTTGATTCAAATCGAGTCAAGTTCGAACTCGAGCCTAACCTGATCTTAACCCAAATTAATCTGATTCAGCCCAATTTGATCCCATTAAAAAAAACCATTTGACTTTCCAAATATTTTGAATTCGTTTCCTTGATCAGGAAATTTCTTCGACGGCTTGGATGAAATGAGATCTGCATTTCGGCCGAAATCGCGCGCCTCAGCGATCTTCTGCGATTCGGGCAGACGTCGAGCAGCGAGCGGACTTCTTTCGGGATGATTTCGGAAGCCGAAGCTAGAGAGGACGAGGCGCGGGCTTCCTCCTTCGGCAAAGAAGTTTGATTTACTCGAGAGGAAAGCTCTCGGCTAGAGGTTTTTTTTTTTTAGTCTCCGACTCTTGATTTCTTCCTCTCTCCCACTCTAACGCTCTCGCTTTTTCGCTCTCCCTCACGGTCTCCCTCAGTTCGCGCAGACAGGAGAAGCCGAAGCTCCCCTCCCGTTCCCTGTGGTCGCGAGCTTCAGCCAAGGCCGGAGCCCTGCTCCCGATTGAAGCCGCCCAAACCTGGTGATCCTGTAGCCTTAGCCGACGCTGATCCAGACGTTCGACTTGAGCCCGTCACATCTCCTAGCTTTACCGATCGGTCTCCTTCAAGGCTGCAAGGTATTCTTCCTCTTTCCCTCCTCCTCCTCCTTTCTTCTTCTTTCTTCTTCTTTTCCTTCTTTCCTTCTTTCTTCTTTCTTCTTCTTCTTCATTTCTGTTGGCTAAAGCTGAAGAAAATAAATGGGGTTATTACCATGCATATATCCTAATACATCTAGTCATCTCATTTCTTAATGAATATATTCATTCTCCATGTTGGATCTGGCGATAACCTTGCAAGTGAAATCGAGTTTGTTTTGATGAGTGGGTTTTATTTACAGCCCAAGGTTTTTTTTTAAGGTAAGATGTAATGGAATAGCTTCGTCTTTTGTTACTAATGCAATGTTCTGAATGTCCTTTGAATGGCACAATACTTCCTTGCAATCCATTCGTAAAAAAAAATATGGAGAGGTTGATTTATGATCGTGAAAATGCAGTGTTGAGTATGTCTTTATTACTGCTATAGGTGACAAGAGCCC
>NW_021319382.1:309037-316765 GCF_001605985.2 Dendrobium catenatum
TCAGGTGTCGAAATTTCGCAAAGACGCATCACATCTATCTCCTGATCTTTTGGTTATATAAAAGAAAACAAAACACACATATTTTATTAGCGTGAAAGTGGGGGCAGCCAAACAACCCAAAAACCACCAACTGTACCAAATAAGGGAAAAGGGAAATAAGAAGGCCAGCACGGCCTGGTTCAGGAGCAGCAAGCGCGAAGCTGGCGGGACAGGAAGACAGGTACATCGGGTAGCCAGGGGAACGCGGGAATGAGAGTGCGGCCAACAAAAGTCGGAACAGGCATCCACAAAAGGGGAGAAAGAGACCTGTCCACGGGAGACGGAGAGGGAGGCTAGAGGTTGGGAACATGATCGATGGAGGAGAGCTGCATAGAGTAGTTAGGGAAAGGGGAAGGGGGGAAGAACCTGAATTAACGAGCTAAAAAGAGCAGCTCAAGCCATGAAAGTATGCTGAGTAGTTAGCAAGCTCCCAAGAGAACACGATCATAATCCCGGAGGAAGAGCACCAACCCAAACCGACGAACCACCTAGGCGGCAATCCAAGATATATATGCAAGAATATGCCCCCCGCCCTTGTACATAACTTTCCTTTCCCTCTCTTTACTTTATCTTTGTTAAATTAATAGGTTTATCTCTCTCTCTCTCGTCGTCGTCTCTCTATAGATATACCATATTATATAGGTACTGCCCGTCTCTTTTTTTGTTCACGCCTTCCATCTAGCCATTTTTTTCTCCTCCCTTTTTATCCATCACTTTCGCTCTCGCCATTCTATCTCCCTTCTCACCCCTCCTCATCTCTTTACAAATATATTTCTCTTCTCTATTTCACATCCCCGTCACTCTCAAACTTTCTCTAGCTTTTCTCTGCACACACAGTAGCACGACTTCTACCGTTCTTAATTAGACCGTCCAATTTCACTCTCTCCCTTTTTTCTCTTTAGTTCCTCTTCCAAATGCTCACATGACCCTTCTCGGGCCTAGGCGTCGAAGTACCTCTTTTCAGTGATTCTAGCACCCACTCGCTCCTGGGTCCGGAGAGTTGTGAAGGAGAGTGATGAGGATGTTGCGGTCTGTATGGACAAATCTCTCTCTGCTCTCTCCTCCTGCTCAAGCACACACACAGGGCGGGCAACACACACACGAGGGTGGAGGAGGGGGAGATGCACACACCTCGTTAATTATAATAGTACAAACAAGTTGTTCTCTCTCCCGTCTCTCTCTATCTAAAATCTCACCCTTTTTTGAATTCTCTCCCCTCACTCTAGCTTCGCGTCTAATATGCTATACTACTCTCTCGTCGTCTACTATATTCGTCTACGTACAAGCGCTCTAGCTCTCACAACTTTTGCATCCTCCTTTCTCGATCACTCACACCTGGCTGCCTCAACGCCAACCTCGGCGCCGAGCGTCAGTGTCGTCTCATTTTCTTTCTCTCTCATGTCCTCATTTGACACAAGTCAAATGCAAAAAGAGAAGGACACCAGAAAGACGTTCTAATCTCCGTTTCCTTACCTCCACTTCGATCTCTACTGCTCTATTGCTGCATCTCTCTTCACGACCTATGCTATCTATCCTATCTCGTATATGCTATTTGAGCTTCTCAATTCTCTATCAACGCTGTCAAATCACCCTTCCCCGTCTCCTGATATTCCTAGTGAAAGAGCTGCCACCGTCGGTTGCTTCACTACCTTCTCATAATATCATCCCCTCTCCTATTACTGCTCAGTGTGCACGAAATTCTTCATTGATAAGAAAATGACCTAAGAGTTAGAAGAAACAAGCACAGAAATTACATCTCTCAAGCTCTCTCTTCCAGGTGTACTACAATTCCTTATGGCCATGCAGTATATCCAACCTATCAGCATTGACATTTAGCGCTCTTAAATTGCTTTCGATTGCGATAATGTTCAGCTTGTCCAAATCTTGGCTGTATTCTCACTTGTCCCACTCTCTCTTCCAATCCTCTCGACCTGCCACCCCTCTCCATCTCTTGCTTTCTCTATTTCTCCATAAAATAAATAATATAAATATATATATAATCATTAAACTTTCATTTCTATTTCACTCACATCTCGTATCACTCTCATCGCTCTCCTCTCTAACTTATTACGTCCGTACGTCTCTCTCTCTCGTCACGTAAACTCACTTATCCTCTTTTTCTCTATCTAATTTGTCTTATCTAAGAACAAAAATTTGCGAGACTCTCCCTGTCTTTAATCTTTCTATATCTTTTGGTCTTGCGTATTGTATATCTTTCTACTACACTTGTCACACTCTTCTTCGTTTCCTCCTCCTACCTATCTTTATCTTTTTTTCACATCTTCTCTCTTACTCTTTTATTTCTTGAAAAATCTCTCTAGTATAAACGCTCTCAAAGTCATCGTTTTCTTTCCACGCATAATGGTTCTTTTTGATCTCGTTTGTATAGATTGCTAAAATTTTCATCTATGTAATGTGATTTCTCACTTTCTTGCGCTATTCTTATACCTCCAAAACTTTTCTTGAGTCCACCTGCAGTCCATACGTATAATTAATTTTCGTTCTCTCATATTTCTTAACATCCTTCCTAGGCTGCTATCGTTCCTCTTCTTATCGTCGCCTGCTCTTGAAGAGAGCGCATAGATAAATATCAATAATTAATGTGCTTTCGCTAGATCTGCAGGCTACTTAAAAATAATAATGCACAACTTTTTGTCACGATACAAAGCTATGTTTCTGCTCCTCTCTCTCGCACAAGTGGTGGAGTCTAAGCTAGCGTCGTAAAACTAGTCCTACGAGTTTCTTCTACACATTGTGCGCATGCTTCTCTATCATCTTCCAACATTTGTTTAGTTTTTTTCATTGATTCATGCTGGTACCCATCTACGCCGTCACTCTGCCAAACTCTCTCACTCTTCTCTCAACATCCATCCAACATCGGCTTCTCACATTCTCTGCTACTCAGGCACTAACTTTAGAAAAGAAAAATCTTACTTCCTCCTCTCTCAATCCCTACCGTTCTCACAACGTCTCTCTACTTTATCTTGGCACCTCTTTTACTACTCTCACTCTACCCCTTTGACTATTATTCCTCTATCTAACTCCTATTCCCAATCTCTTTCTCACGTAACTAAATGTCTATTATTCACAACTACGCTACCAAGACACAAACCCCTCTATTACTTTAGATTTTGATCAGCACAGAAAAGTTTAGTTCACTGAGGCGCTGGAGCAATGCATATTAAGTTTTTCATTAACCAAACGGATTGAATGCACGTCCGCTTTTGCCAATTAATCTCCTACGCGAAAAATCGATGATGCCCCTGTCCGTGCTATGCCCGATAGAACATAGCAATAGTCATTGTTGCAAAATTATGAATGAACTGTACATGTATAACAGGGAATCATGTATTCTTCTGTGGTTGAGTTAAAGAGTTCACCACTCAATTATACTGTAATTGCGTCATAAATACATGCATACGTTCATAGTCGCATGATTTTCCGAAATAGCACCTATGGCTGCAAACGCCATGCCACTCGTCCAGGCCGTAAAAAGACTGTTCAAGTACGCAGTATGACGCGAATGTATTCTACCGAACTTTCCACGCACTCCCACAATATCTAATTGAGAACGTGTAATTGCCACCTAGAATGTTGTTGATCTAGGATCTACAGACAGCATATTTGAGCACAACATGAATTAGTGATTCCCCAACCATTTATACTTATGTTCCTATCTGAGAATTTCGGTTGTAATGATCATACTACATTGTTGGTTTGTTTTCGCACGAGACGCCTATTGCCCGATCCTGTATCACTTTCCACGGGTTTATGAGACACTCTGCTCCTGCAAATAACTGCTCCACAGAATTCATTCCATACTATTGCCATCACACTTTATAATATAAGAGTCCATCACATTTTGGAGTAAAAGAACCCACTTCCACGATGAAGCATATCTGGAGAAGCTCCCATATACCACCTGGAGTAATGAAAAACTGAAAATACGCGTCTAATACCGTCCCAAGTTTCGTCGGTTGCGCCACACGGTCCTTAAACTATACCGACCCAACATAATAGTTAAATTCACCAACACTAACGACTGTTAGCGCTCCTTCAGCCAAAGACCGACCTACCCAGCAAACGCTCGGTTCAGCGAGGATGTAGCGCAGGCAAGTCTACTACCCATTAGGAGAATGTACAAAGGGCATACATGATAGTCTATAGCATATAATAGTGATATATCATGGAAAGAGAAGTTTGTATAAGATAAAAACTCCGTCTAGATATTACCTGTACATTGCATTGGCACTCCACAACCTGTTATGCCTCTCTGCAAAATACGAGAAATATCTTCAGTGTATAGACTAGTTATAGGCCTGAGAAATAACTCATGCTTAAGGTCCTCTGCCTGAGACCACAAGCGCTCTGGAGCGTAAGTCTCTGAATGTACTATAGAGAATTCAAGTCTCTACTAGAATCTTGATATTTAAAAGCTTTGTGTTAACCTCAAGATTATCGAGAGCAGACAAGACACAAATCGAATTCGAATGAGCAATCTGGTCGTTGGAAGGAATTAGGACTACAAAGGCTCGGTTACTCCCATCCTTTCTGAATTCCATATATATAATTTCTCGTCAAGTGGTGCAGGTTCGAACCTCCAAAACATTGTTGTTAGCGCTATTCTTTGATTATTCAAGAAGTAAATTTATAGGGCGGGCCAAGAAAACTCCAAAATTCATGTACAAATAATTTTCGTAAGCAAGAAAATGCAGACATTTCTTGTGCCCACGAAAAATAAATCTAAAGCTAATACTAAGCCCTCTCAAATAAAAAAATAAAGCTAGAGCTATAAACCAACCGCCTTCTTTAAGTTCACCAGTAATTTCAAAGTTAAGGGCCGTCTAGCCGTTCGTATTTCGTACTTGGGTTAAAATCTTCGATAAGTATGCACAAAACCACCATGTGAGAAACACTTTTAATATCCATCTCATGGCAATCTAGGCCCAGATTCCTCTGACTGTTGATTGTCCAGATTTCGTTATAGAGCATATAAATTTTGTGAATATGCTTATAGTTAACGTTGCATTACTCCTCTTGACCCCGCCCTTCCTATCAATAAGACCTGGTATGAAGGCTTGACATAAACATCGGCTCATCAATTTCCATAAGATAAGTTCTTAAAAATATTACTCAATTGAATAGGACTATGAATAGAGTCCATAAAAAATACAAATTTGTATGTACAAAGCCTGTGTATCGAGTCATCCAATGCAAATGATAAATCCGAGAGCATTTCGGTTCTCGTAAGTAGAGTCAAAGTTACCTCTAGTCTTCAATAGAGAATTGGTGACAAATTCCGGATTTTTACATATCACGTCTGATATTCACCCTCCTGTCGCAGTCTTTTGAGAGAATATCATTACTATTAAAGTTTCCATCACACATTTGACCTTCAACCCAACCTATAGCTGATGGGGCTGGGGGTATAAGACCAGGTAAGGAAAGTGTTGCGCTATGAAGTATAAAGCTCGAAGCAAGTCTGCTAGTTAAATCACAAAAAATAACATTGGAGGTGGCACACACATCTTATACCAAAATTAATGTTTCACACTCTCAGAAATAAATCCTATTTGGCCAACTATCATACCTGATGTTTATATATTGAAGTAAATTCAATTATGGAATGCAAAAGCTCTGGCCACTCATACCCAGAAATCTCTTAATATTAACAGACTTCATCTTCAAACTCCAGTCTCCTAGACAGCTCCATAAAACAAGCAAAACGCTGAGGGGGGTATACAGAGAATCTGTCAACTAAGAGCTTGGAGGCTCATTTGGTTCTAATTGAGATCCAAATAAATATATTATTCAAATTATTTAGATCACATGATAGGCTCTCTGCCTTGTGATGGCTTACATGCCTCAGTTTGTGTTATAGGCTTTCTTTAATACACAATCATGTCAACTTATTTTTACAAGATAATCCAAAAATCATAGTACATAATTTATCTTGTCATCTTACAAAAAGACAGCCTCCTATTCTAAGAGCATTATGAAAAGCGTACAAGCTGATCATCAGATACTGGGAGACCTTATTGACTTCATAAAATACCTCCACTGATTGCATAATTTAAGCTTGCCTGTTCCCTGTGACTAAGTGTGCTCTTCAACATTGCCATCACCTTTTAGGGTAATTAATAAAAATAGCTGCAGATTCTGCCATCTTTATGGAAAATCTGTACATTGTTTAATATCACTGCATATATTGTTTTTTTTTTGTTGGAGGCTATTTTAAGACTAAGTCTAGCTGTAACTTATGTAGAGCACATTGGACATTTCAGTAATTCCAAGGAATCTTCATCAGCGTTTTTACATATAACTGGTTTGTCTTCAATTTCATATTCGTTTAAACTCACACAGAATTATATTTCTAATTTACAGTGCATTAATTTAATGATTCTCTTACCAAGCAAAACATTAGTCTTCACTCTCACACATTCTCTCTCTAAATCGCACATATATCCATCCCTTGCGTAACGAGATTTCCGAGACCCTAGAAGCTAGCTCAGCAGTCTTCTAAAGCTGCTATATCACAAAAACGTTGTGCCCACATGGTACACTATTGAGGTCTACTATACCTAAATATTATCCATAATATGATGTTATGAAATATATGGGTTCATTTCTGTCTATGTTACCATCGTTACCCACACCTTATATTCACTAACAACCCTATATCATTTGTTTTGAGAACTATAAACGGAGTACTATTCTATTTTGCTCTATTAAATAAATTATAAGAAAAATCACCGATCTCCAAAACGGCCTATGGAGACTCATCCACCATATGGCACTGTAACATGATCTCAGTTCACGACCTACAGAGGCGACCCAATTATATAGCACAATACACCTTCTACGTACTTACTATATAGTTATCACAGAAATAGCTATTATATAGAGGTATTGTATTCGGTTTAGCAATAAATGTTTAATCACCAAATAGCGAATCTCTGTATGAATCTTAGGAATGGATATCACTAAAATAAGAATTAATTAACTCTCAATTCTTTATACAATTTTGCATGATCATAATTATCGCAATCGAAGTGCGCTCTTGAAATATGCACTAAAAATTTAACCTCACACTGCACTACTGTGTGGTTTTAGGATCAAATATACTTGAATTACCTACTTAATGTATGGCACTTAGTGAAATGTCCGTTTGTGATAATGACCTACAACATCCTTCATGTAAGAAAACAGTGCTATAACTAATACACTCAAAGTGCTCTAATCATCATTTAAAATTCAAGCCCTTGGTGAACAAAGTGAGCTAAGTCACCAAAATTGAAATTCGTTTATATATGGTAGACTCAAACACACGAGTTTATCATGGAGTATGACGTGAAAATGGTGCGCACATCTACCTTCATATAGAGGTGTCTAAATTTCCCCATGTCAACGTCTTGGGACAAGCTTGCTGCAGTAAAGGAGCAAAATCTTTCTTGGTAAGTCTTCTCAAAGCCAATTTAATGCCCAAGTATTCTATCTCGTCGACCTTCCGACATCCAGTTATCTTTGCAAGCCTAGACCTAGTAGATGAGGAAGTAGACTTGCTAAAGAGAATAGCTAACTTACTTCTATTCACCCTCTGACTAATCCATGAGCAATAATCCTCTAGGATAGAAGTAATCTTCTTTACATTTGGAATATTAGCACCTGCAAAAAATAGAATATCGTCAG
>NW_021319382.1:316865-425917 GCF_001605985.2 Dendrobium catenatum
GAGAGAGAGAGAGAGCAAGAGAGAGGCAATAGAGATAGAGAAAGAGTGAGAAAAAGCAAGAGAGAGGCAATAAAGAGAGAGAGGGAGTGTAAGAGCGAGGCAATAAAGAGACAGAGAGAGAGAGGAATATATATAGAGAGGGAGAGAGAGAGCAAGAGAGAGGCAATAGAGTGAGAGAGAGAGAGAGCAAGAGAGAGGCAAGAGAGATAGAAATAGTTAGATAGAGAGAGAGAGAAGAGAGAGAGAGAGAGATGAACTTAGATAGAGAGAGAGTGGAGAGAGGGAGCTGAACTTAGCAAGAGAGAGGCAATAGGGAGAGAGAGAGAGAGAGAGAGAGGAAATAGAGCTGAGTGTCTGCATTTGCATTAAAATGAAGAAAAACAAGTTACAAGTAAAACATCAACTGTAAATCTATGCCCTAACACTATCCTCCCTTAGCAATGACAAAAGTGCTGAAGGGAACTCCTCATTATTCACATCAAAGAAAATAAAATTAACAGTTAAAGCAAGATGAGCACAGTAATCAACTGCACAATTACTGGCCTGAGGTATAAACTGAAACAACAGCTTTTTAAACTCCATCAGGAATGAGAGATTTAGTCCCTCCACCCTACGGTGTATTAGATATTGCCGATCATTCAACTTCTGCATCCAACGAATTGCATTAACGCAATCCCCTTCAATAATGACCCCATCCACGTCCAACATCTATTCCAAAAGTAACTCTCTGATAGTACCCGCGGCCAAGAGTTCATCATGTAAAACATCCCAATGCTCGATGCATCTCCCAGCAGCAAGCAATAGTTTACCAAAATGATCTCGGGTAATCATCCCTAGACCAGCCTGATTAGAGGCATTAGTGCTGCATCAAAATTGAATTTAAGCCAACCTGGAAGGGGGGCACCAAATTTTAGAAGGAGGCAGCCCAATAGGCTGGTTGGTACTCCATTGCTCCATGATTGGCCACTTGAAAGGTTTGGGTAACAAAGAAAGCACAGCAGCAGCTATCACAGATGGGGATCTGCATATCCAGTGATGTTTCATGTCATTAAGAGCTCTCCAAACCTGGTAGACAGTGTAGCAATATATTCTTCCCATACTGGGGTTTCTATCAGTATACTTAAAGAGTTCCATCGTTAATTCCCCAAGAGAGTTCACTATGGGCATAGAAAATCCCCATTTCCACAATATCTAAAAAACCTGCTTAGATTTAGAGCACTGGGAAGTATAGTGGTCTAAGGTCTCATCTTCATTGCAGCCCCACGGGCAGAGAGAACTATCAGCTAACTTCCTTCTGCACAGCTAAACAGAGGTTGGTATTGCTTCACGAAGTAGTCTCCATTAAAAGAAATTTTCACGCGGATGCAATTTCAATTTCTTAAGCTAACTAAATTGATACTCCCATACCGCCACTAGCCCTGTATGCCATAGCAGCAATAGTCATGTCCAATCTGGAATGAATGAGTTCAGGACTGTCTTCCTCACTTCCACTAAATATATGAATGGCCGTGATACGTTCAACCATGATTTTCCTAAAGCATTGCTCAACCAATGCCTCATTCCACCGTAAAGAACTGTTTAGCAGATGACCAATTTTCATACTTTCCACCTTCCCAATATCAACAAACGTAGGCCACTTAGCAATGTTGCGATCCAGGATCTAAACATCTTGGAGCACATCAATTTTATTCCCATTTCCTATGTTCCATCTGAGAATCGGTCGCAATGCCTTTGCTCCATCCTGTATCACTTTCCAGGTTATAGAGACACTCTTCCCCTGCATGCTGCTTCACAAATTCATTCCATACTTTGCCATCAACACTTTATATAATAAAGAGTCCACATTCTGGAGTAAATCCCATACCATACGAGCACGGAGAGCTCCCTTCCACCGAGTAAGAAAATGAAACCCAATACCTCCCAAGTTCGTCGGTTGGCACAGGTCCTTCCACCCAACATAATGCAATCCACGACTGTTAGCATCCTTCTGCCAAAAGAATCACCTACCCAGCCATTCAATAGCATTCAATACTCTGTTAGGAATGGAAGTATGTGTCATAGCGTACATAGGAACAAATAGAATAGAAGTTTTAATCAACAGAGCTCTACCAGCCAGAGATAAGTGTTTCTTCCCCCAAAGGTTAACCTTCTCGTGCGCAGTCTTCAACACTTTAGAAAAATCAGCAGCAACAAGTCTTCTCACCACCAGAGGGTGCCCGAGGTACTCCAATGAGTCAACCTTTCTGTAGCCCATCATCCTAGCAATCGTTCTCTTCCTCCAGTTTGGGCACCTTCTATTAAACAGGATTGCAGACTTCCCACAATTGATTTTTTGGCCTGACCAGCCGCAGTATTCCTCCAGTAACTCCATTATCCATATTGCATTACACCTGCTAGCCTCTGCAAACACGAGAATATCGTCAGCGTACAGTAAGTGAGAAATACTCACTGTATTCCTTGTCGCCTGGATCCCAAGATAAGCTCCTCGCTGCTTAAAAGCTTTGGTTAACAATTCAGAACAATGTATAAACAGATAAGGTGACAAGGGGCATCCTAGTCGAAGACCACTCCTAGAAATTAATCCACTATGTCTTGTTCCCTCTAATCAACAGAGTAAACTTCGGTCTAGTGATACACTGCATAACGCAAGTGATAAACCGATCTTTAAATCCCATTAGAGTCATCACTTTCTGCAAAGTTTCCCACGCCATACAGTCGTAGGCTTGCTCCATATCAATCTTCAATGCCATCAAACCAGATTTATGAGTAGAATGCTTAAACTTGTCCATCATCTCCTGAGCCATCAGCCCATGACTGGATATCAATTTACCTGGAACTAAGGCTCCCATGCTCCTCACTGATAATGCTACTCAAAATTGATTTGAGTACTAATCAATATCTTAGCAACAATCCTATAATAGAGAGAGAGAGGCAATAGAGATAGAGAAAGAGAGAGAGAGGCAATAGAGATAGAGGAAGAGAGTGAGAGAGAAGTAGAGAGAGACAATAAAGAGAGAGATAGAGAGAGAGAGAGAGAGCAAGAGAGAGGCAAGAGAGAGAGAGAGAAAGAGAGAGGCAAGAGAGAGAGAGAGAAAGAGAGTGGCAATAGAGAGAGAGAAAGCAAGATAGAGAGAGAGGAAGAGAGAGGCAATTGAGAGAGAGAGAGCAAGGGAGAGGCAAGAGAGAGAGAGGCAAGAGAGAGAGAGAGAGCTAAACTTAGCATAAGAGAGGCGAGAGAGAAAGAGAGAGAGAGTGGTAATAGAGAGATAGAGGCAATAGAGAGAGAGAACAAGAGAGAGGAGAGAGAGAGAAAGAGAGAGGCAAGAGAGAGAGAGAGGCAATATATATATATATATATATATATATATATATAGAGAGAGAGAGAGAGAGAGAGAGAGAGAGAGAGGAAATAGAGCTGAGCTTCTGCATTTGCATTAAAATGAAGCAAAATTAGTTACAAGTAAAACATCAACTGTAAATCTATACCCTATCACTATCCTCCCTTAGCAACGACAAAAGTGCTGAAGGGAACTTCGCATTATTCACATCAAAGAAAGTAAAATTACCAGCTAAAGCAAGATGGGCACAGTAATCAGCTGCACAATTACTGCCCCAATGTATAAACTGAAATAGCACCTTTTTAAACTACATCAGGAATGAGAGATTCGGTCCCTCCACCCTACAGTGCATTAGATATTGCCGATCGTTCAAGTTCTGCATCCAACAAATTGCATTAACGCAATCCCCTTCAATAATTATCCCATCCACGTCCAGCATCCAATCCAAAAGTAACTCTTGGATAGTACCCGCGACCAAGAGTTCAGCATGTAAAACATCCCAATGCTCGATGCATCTCCCAGCAGCAAACAATAGTTAACCAAAATGATCTCGGGCAATCATCCCTAGACTAGCCTGATTAGAAGTCATTAGTGCTGCATCAAAATTAAATTTAACCCAACCTGGTGGGGGGGCTCCAAAGTTTAGAAGGAGGCAGCCCAATAGGATGGTTGGTACTCCATTACTCCATTATTGGCCACTTGAAAGGTTTGGGTAACAAAGAATTCACAGCAGCAGCTATCACAGATGGGGTTCTGCACATCCAGTGATGTTTCGTGTCATTACAAGCTCTCCAAAACTGGTAGACAGTGTAGCAATATATTCTTCCCATACTGAGGTTTCTATCAGCATACTTCAAGAGTTCCACCGTTAATTCCCCAAGAGAGTTCACTATGGGCATAGCAAATCCCCATTTCCACGGTATCTCAAAAACTTGCTTCAATTTGGGGCACCAGGAAGTATAGTGGTCTAAGGTCTCATCTTTATTGTAGCCCCATGGGCAGAGAGAACTCTCTGCTAACTTCCTTCTACACAGCTAAACAGAGGTCGGTATTACATTACAAAGCAGTCTCCACCAAAACAAATTTTCACATAGATGCAATTTTAGTTTCTTAAGCCAACTGAATTGATACTCTCTCATACCGCCACTAGCCCTGTATGCCATAGCAGCAATAGTAATGTCCAATATGGAATGAATGAGTTCAGGACTATCTGCCCCACTTCCACTCAATATATGAATGGTCATGATACGTTTAGCCACGATTTTCCCAAAGCATTGCTCAACCAAAGCCTCATTCCACCGAAAAGAACTATTCAGCATATGACAAATTTTCATACTTTCCACCTTCCCAATATCAACAAACGTAGGCCACTTAGCAATGTTGCGATCCAGGATCCAAGCATCTTGGAGCACATCAATTTGATTCCCATTTCCTATGTTCCATCTAAGAATCGGTCGCAATGCCTTTGCTCCATCCTGTATCACTTTCCATGTTATAGAGACGCTCTTCCCCTGCATACTGCTCAATAAATTCATTCCATACTTTTCCATCAACACTTTATATAATAAAGAGTCCACATTCTGGAGTAAATCCCATTCCACACAAGCACGGAGAGCTCCCTTCCTTCGAGTAAGACAATGAAACCCTAGACCTCCCAAGTTTGTGAGTTGGCACAGGTCCTTCCACCCAACATAATGCAATCCACGACTGTTAGCATCCTTATGCCACAAGAATCGCCTACCCAGCTGTTCAATAGGGTTCAATAGTCCATTAGAAATGGAAGTATGACTCATAGCGTACATATGAACATATAGAAGAGATTATTTAATCAAAAGAACTCTGCCAACCATAGATAAGTGTTTCTTCCCCCACAGGTTAACCTTCTCGTGTATTGTCTTCAACACTTTAGAAAAATCATCAGCAACAAGTCTTCTCACCACTAGAGGGAGCCCGAGGTACTCCAAAGAGTCAACCTTCCTATAGCCCATAATCCTAGCAATTAATCCACTATGTCCTGTTCCCTCTAATCAACAGAGTAAACTTCGGTCTAGTGATACATTGCATAACCCAAGTGATAAACCGATCTTTAAATCCCATTAGAGTCATCACTTTCTGCAAAGTTTCCCACACCATACAGTCGTAGGCTTATTCCATTTTGATCTTCAATGCCATCAATCCAGATTTCTGAGTAGAATGCTTAAACTTGCCCATCATCTCCTGAGCCATCAGCCCATGACTAGATATCGATCTACCTAGAACAAAGGCTCCCTGCTCCTCACTGATAATGCTACTCAAAATAGATTTGAGTCGACTAATCAATATCTTAGCAACAATCCTGTAGAAAGATTGACAAAGACTAATGGGCCTAAACTTTGATGGCAAATTAGCATTGTCGATCTTAGGTATAAGGACCACCAAAGTTTCTTTCCAATTCTCACACATTGAATTAGTGCAGAAAAAAGTAAATAATAGCACGAGTAACATCATCTTTGATGATGTCCCAATAAAATTTAAAAAATGAAGAATTAATACCATCCATCCCCGGTGCTCTGTTGTTCCCCAAACTAAAAACATCATTACGAACCTCCTGCACCGTAATATAAGCCTCCAAACTGTCACAAAACTGCTCAGAAGTTCTGTCTTCATCATAGAAGATCGGCTAGTTCAGCATAGCAACCTACCTATCTTTCCATTTATGTACAAAAAAATTCCAGAATTCCTCCTAAATCAGCCTCTGTTCGGAAATTCTATCTCCATTCGCATTATTGACATCAATAATATGATTACCACGTCTGCGAGCAGACGCAAACGAATGGAAGAAGTGAGAATTTGTATCTCCTTCTTCAATCCATCTGGCCTTGGCTCTCTGCTTCCACCAAGTCGCTAGCCGTGCCAAAGTGGCATTTAGTTCAACTGCCTTCTGCTGCATCTACATCCAGTTCTCGACATCTCAGAGGTGAGCTTCAACAATAACGGACAGTGGTCCGAAGCAATACGGTTTAGATGTTTGACAGTAGCCAGAGGGGCCAACCAAAGACCTTCTGAATTAATCAAAATTCTGTCAAGCCAAACCCAAACGTTGTTGTTACCATTCTTATTGGTTGACCGAGTAAATTTAGGTCCCAGGAAACTCAAATCACGTAAAAAATTATCCACAAGAAATGCAGACATTTCTTGTGCTCCCATCGAAAAATTGTACCTCCTTCCACCCTTCTTCTCATCCTGATTTAATCAGCAATTAAAATCCCCCCCCCCCATGATCACAGGGAGATCCATATTAATGCATGAACCAACAACATTCCATAAGCTCCTCCGAGCATGGTAATTTTTATTTGCATATACCAAAGCAACGGTCCATCTTTGTGGGTTGGGAAACAACAGCTTCCCAATAATGGCTTGATCCATAGTCGAAGTGACTTCAAACTGAGTCATATCCCGTCTCCATAAGGCAAGCAATCTGCCAAATTTGCCCATCACTGGGAAATAAAAGAATTCCCAGTCACTGTCAATTAGCCTATTCACCTCTACTAGCTTAATGTTTTCCACCATGGTTTCAACTAAGCCTACAAAACAAACCTCATTGTTGCCAACAAGGCTTTACAGGTAGTAACCCGTCTGCTTCTTACGGGCACCCCTGCAGTTCCAAATCTGTATGGGCGACATTAAAAAACCAATGGGGAAGCGTCGCCGCCGCTAGAATTGTCTAGAACTTCCTTCTTTCTCTTCCTTAGGAGCTCCTCAATAGGACTCAGTTTACTCAGCACCATATAGAACTTAAATCTGGTAGCCTTTGACAGTATTGGTTTAATTCCTGCCGTAAAAGGCAATGGCTTCTTAAAGCCTATCTTAATCTGCTTCCGGGTTGGCTTCACCAAGTTTTGAGATTCCTTGACTTTTTCTCAAATCAACCTGCTTGGGGATATTCATATTTTGTTTATTATTATAGCTACCATTGTTCCTACCTTGTGGCTGAACATTCCTCCTCCTCGTTAGGGGAACCTGGATCCAAGGTCCCAACTGGTCATCATCTTCTTGGAAACTCACTTCCCTTTCCAAGTGGCTAGCACTTTTATCATGTTGTGAATCAACTTTCCTCCCAATTTCACCATTTTCGGTCTGCTTATGTTGACTACCACCTTCCAATTTGATAATAAGAGGATTAACCCTCTTAGTTTGCACCAGTTCCACTCTCCCTAAGCTGCTCGAAGCCTGCTTGGAATTGTCTTCCACCAGTCCTCCCTGTTTCACTGGATTACTAGCATTCTTGTCCAACATCTCACCTGGTCGGACATACTTTAAAGGACACTGTTCTTTACGGTGTCCAATTCTACCTCATCCGTAGCACATGAGGCCAATACCCTCATACTCCACCTTCTGGTAGAATCTTCCATTCAACCCATTCTCCCAAATTCCCGCCTGCAGTTTGTTAGCCAAATTCATTCGGACACAAACCCGGGCATACTCCCTTCTGCCCCAATTTCCTATTTGTGCGTCAATCCAGAGAGGAATACCAATCCTCGAAGCAATTCTAGAAATGTTACAGTTATCCCAATACTATAATGGGAGATTGGGCCAAACCTAGGAAGACAACTCTTCCGTGGAAACCGGGGAGAAACAAGGTGTCCATCTATCCAGTCCGATGAGATTGCCCCCAATAAACCAGGGTCCTCCGCACAGAACCACGTACCTGGCTTCAACTGAAGAAAAAATATAGACAAAACAATCGAAGCCCAATGTGGTTAACTGAAAATCCCCAAATCTTCCCCACTGGCGTTGGATCTCCGACTTCAACAAGAAGTATGAAGCTCGTATTCCCAGGATTTTCCCCACCACAACGAGCTCGAGCATCGCCATATTGGCCTTAACAAACTCCAAATTAAGATCAATTGAGACACAGTCAGCAGAGATAGCATTAATCTCTTTCGGATGTAAAATTGGAATATGCTCCAGCTTTCTCCATGCGTTCCCACCCCCAATCGAGAATGGATTACCTTGGGTCACGCTCTTCCCCTTTAACTATCTCGAATTTACACTAGACTGTCTTGAGTCGTCATTTCCACAAACATTACGAGTGCTGCTCGATTGATTGCTCAATCTAGAAGAGATGAGCCCAGCTCCAGTCACGCCTACAACATCTATAATGGCAATACCCACCATAGATGATGAACTACCTCCATCAATAGCTACATTTTCTACAGCGACATCATTCAAATCAGCTAGATCTAAACTTAACTCCATCGTGCAATCCCGACCTACATAGCAGCATTTACGTCAAAAATCTCCTCCATGTCGTCCATGCAATCCACTATAGGATCGATCTCCTCCACCACCATCGATGAATCTAGCTCACTGAATGTCGGATTGAGCATCATACTCACCGCCGACTTCAATTTCAACTCCTTCTCCCTCTTCGGAGGAGAATCCTCCAACATAGCCCCTTCATATCTGGACTAACCAGATAATCCCTTAGCAATCTGAAGAGCCATTTTAGGATCCAAGCTCCGTGGCTTGACCTCCCAACGACCTTCCACCGATCCTTCCGATCCAGTTTTAACTGCATTCCAAGCTTTACCCTTCGACTTACCCGTCGTGGGTTTACTGGGAGATCCTCCAGATCCAACTCTCGATTGCTCTCCGTGCTTATGCGAACCTCCAGATCTAACTCCCAATCACCTCTTCTCGTCGCCGCCAGCATTCCTGTCACCAACACCCCCGCTTGAGCGGTGAGGTGACCTTCGGTCACCCCCCGCCAGAGAGCTGAACTTTTGCATTACCAATCATAAAAAGACCATTACAACTAAGTAAAGAAAGGAACAATTATTAGGTCAGGTGACCTGACGTAGCTCTACGTTCGAACGACAATAACATGTGACCACGTGATTTAACTCAATACCGCGAGGCCCGACGACTTGACCCAGGATTGTTATGTTCGCGTATTACTTAGTATTGCTCTAGGTATTGCTTGGTTTTTCTAGGTATTGCTCGGTATTGCTTGGTAATAATGAAAAATATCGCTCTGTAAAGACCAATACCGAGCAATACCGAGAAATACCGAGCAATACCGAGCAATACCGAGAAAAACTCAGTATTTCTCGGTATTGCTTGGTATTTTTTGGAATTGCTCGGTATTGGTCTTCACAGAATAGTATTTCTCGTTATTGCCTATCAAAATTGACCAATACCGAGCAAATATCTAGCAACACGCGAATATAGCAATCCCATCTCCATTCAGGGGCAGGGTTGTCGGGCCGCGTGGTAAATGTGAGAACACGTGGCACTATTTTACTAGCGTTTGAACGTAGAGCTACGTCAGGTGACCGGACAAAATAAAAGTTTGTTAAGAAAGGACCATCATGCCCTAAGCAAAAAAGTGATAACTACTATCTTCCTCAAGAATATCAAAAACTTATTGGGGAATATAACTACTTCTACTATCTCCTATATCCCAAACAAAGGAATCCTCAATTGCTCATTGGGCACAAAAAAGAGCAGCCATGGATCTAAAAAGAGATCCATCAACAATAACCTTCAACCAACCTGTAGGGGAGACACCAAGAAGAATTTGAAAACAATCCAAAAGATTGAAAAGTGTCTCGTTGCTCCAAGTTGAAAGAAAGAGAACCTTGATTGAGACCATCCAAGATACATGCTGCCATGAAGATAAAAACCATTATTATTAACCAAAGGGGAAGCATCCCCGCCGCTCATATTTTCAAGAAACTCACCTTGCATTTGGAAGGTAGCCACACCACCCATATCCAAATCATAATCCTTTTGGTAAACCGATTCTTCAATGATAGTGGTCAACTGTTCAAGAGAGAGAGAGAGAGAGGAATTAGAGGGAGAGAGCAAAAGAGAGGCAAGAGAAAGAGAGAGCAAGAGAGTGGTAATAGAGAGAGAGAGGAAATAAAAAGAGAGAGAGAGAGCAAGAGAGAGAGAGAAAGAGAGAGAGAGAGCAGGAGAGGCAATAGAGAGAGAGAGAGAGGGAGGGAGCAAGAGAGGAATTAGAGGGAGAGAACAAGAGAGGCGAGAGAGAGAGAGAGAGAGAGAGAGAGAGAGAGAGAGAGAGAGAGAGAGAGAGAGAGAGAGAAATGGCACATTCCTTCTTTCATGTACTTCCAAAGAAATGTCCCATGTTTTGTTCTTGCTACCATTCATCAAATTAAAGCTGTTCTTGTTGATAGTTACATTCTAGAACTTTGCTCAACCATGATAGAAGCAACCAAGGGGCATGAGAGCCACAAGTTTTATGAACTACTTGACCTTAAGCCCAATGCTCTAAATACATTTTCTTTGGGTGTATGGATCAAAGAGGGCATAAGTTGGGTTTGATGCAATAACGAATAAAATATGCTGCATAGATTTAGTCACTTATTAACTTTAAGGGAGTTTAGGGATTTTTTTAAATTGTGATAGTCTTAGATTTATCTTTATAAAGAGGGGGCACTATGTTATATTTATATCAAAGAAATTTGTGTTGTAATTCTTCAAAATAAAATTAATAGCGACATTTGCAATGGCGGTAATATCTTGTAGTTATCAATTGGGTGGGCCTATAAAATTTTTTGTATTTTTTGGCGCGTTGATCTTCGTTTCTGCTTTTTTTGTTTTTTCTCTTTTAGCGTATGAATTATGTTTTACTTATTTTCCCAAATGGTTAATGAGATACCTCACAAGTTCGTATGCCATGGTCTAATATTATTAAGCATTCATGAAAAGGATGCAAGAGGCGTATAATGCTCATGAAAAGAATTTAAGCTTAAGAAACGGCTGTTGTTGGTTTAAAAATAATGGATAATAGGACTTGAAGAAGACCTTAATTTTATTTGAAAACAACACATGTAAAATTTTCTTTCATATAAGGTACGAGCGTTTTCTGCATTTGGTTGAATATGAAGGCTTTGCACCATAAAATGATGTGGACATTGACAACAACAGTATATTCATAGGATCAGAATACATGGAAGGAGAAGATGGGAAATTAACATGGTTCAATGCTGCTGTCAGCGTGCGTGTAGGACTTGGCCTTGGTATCCGTCTTGGCGTTGGTATAGGGAAGTGGTTTGCTTGTAAGAACGTATAAATACAACAGCAGAAAGTTCAGAAGTAGGCTTCTTTGACAAAGATCCTTCCGTTTCTCTCATTAACCTGCATTTTCTTAATTTTTTTAAAATTTGTAATATTCACTTGTCCTTCATCTTCGTGTGTATTTGTCGATTTGCTTTAGCTCCATGTATTATGAATGGTTGCAAAACATACCATGTTGATTAATTGCTATCATTTTGCACCTTTTTCTGTAATATATTTGTTTTTCATTGTATTATGGTTCATGAATTGAAGCTTTTCAAACTCAGTTTCTGGCCACCATAGAAATTCCTTTTTCAGCGGTTTTTTGTATCTTTAATAGTCTCTGCGTTCACATTTGATCTCCACTTTCATTGTTTTGTTATAAGTAATAATATTTGTTGAGTTTTGGCCAATTTGGTATAGTTCCAACTGTTTTTTGTGGAGGTAACAATTTTGTCCAATGACCATCCTTTTGTCTCAGCAAAAGAGAAATTATTCTGTGTGGATATGGGACGGTTCGGATATGGATCAAAATGTGCAACGTCTTCTGATACAGAGCACCAATACCGAGAAAAAATTGATGGAGCGCGTTCTGGTTGGTTTCCGGACGCCAATTCAGGTCCGCACGGAAGCATTTTTTTAGCTTTTCTTTCTTTCTCTCTTTTTTATCTTTGCATTTTACATGTGATGGAAATTATCAAAAGCTCCTGATATTTGAATTAAAAAACTATATGTTTGTATAAATGCTATCTAATTGACCCTAAGTTGTAGGCTTCTTAAATTTTTGTGATGAAAATGAGTTTGTTCTGCATTACATGCATATATATTCTCTGAAAACTGTTACCAAAGCAAGGTCACAAAATATGATCACAAAAAAGTTTAAGTTCCAGTAAGTTTTGCTGCTCGAGGGTTTGGTAAAGGAAGATTTTTTTGGATAATTTCGTTATTTAATAAATCTTTTGGAAGGAACAGTTAAGGAATGGTTGTGATTTGTGTTAGAGCAATATAACTTAGAAAAGTTAAAAGAAAAATTTTTGGCAAAAGATGTAAGCTTGAGAGCAATAAAAAAATAGAGAAAGAGAATTATAAAAAAAAAAATAATAATAAGAAAGAATAACTTTGATTCTGTAATATTCATCTATGTGCACGGTCATATAAAGAGAATTATAGAAGAGTTTTAGGATATGTTTGGGACAGTTTTCTTACTGTTTTTTAAAATAATTTCATTGCTTTAGAAAGCAGTAAGAAAATCATCCTAAACGAAGCTTCAAAAAATAAGAGAATGCCAAAAATATTTTAATAAAAAAATTGGAGGCTTTATTTCATAACTGTAAACATAAATGTAATTTGTTTTGTTCTTTTTTTATCATATTAAAGTCAATAGCTAGGATTATCAACCCATAACTGGTGATACTTTTATTAGCATTCCTTTTTCTGATGGTTTGTTCTCATAAGATGTATTATTAAAAATTAAATTGATGGAGAAACAATTAAACTAATTAATTTCAAATCTCAGTTCTAAATTAAACAATATATAATATTTTTAGTTAAAATCTCAAATTTAGATAAAATCAAATAAAAATATAAAAGAAACTAATTTATTTTCATGAATAAAATTTATTTCAAATTAATTGTAATATAAATATTATTCTTTATGCATGTGATGTGTTTTTTAATTCATTTTAATTTACTAAAATGCATAACCATAAATTATTACGCAAAATAAGATGAAGAAGAAGGAAAAGACTGCAACAAATAAATTTCAGTGAAGGTTATGAGTAAAGCATAAGCAGACAAAATGAGAAATTAGTTTAGGAGTTAAAACAAGTGGCACGTTCAAGAGAAAGTTAATTTTTTAAAAAATTATTTGCAATATAATGTTCAAATCTAACGAATGTCATCAACTGTTAAAGCTATTAAAACCTGTAATAAAGAAAAATAAAAAGAGATACAGAAAGAGAGAGACACGGAGAAATAAGAAATAAATATCTAGAGTATAAAGAGTAAAATATGTATGTCAAACATGAATAATGATAAAAGTTTAAAGTTCTTATAATTTGATTCTTTTATGTTCAATCTCAATAACTTCATCAGATTCTTCTTTTATTGATTAAACTGTAATTAAACGGAATGTTCGATTGCCATATTGTTTATCTTGAACCTTCATTGAGAATATCAGCTCCTTATCAAAAATATTTGTGAGAATGCTATTATAATCTTCTATGTTGGATGCCTACATTATAAAGGAAAAAATATATTAGAGTATGCATATATAAGTTATAATATAAATAGAATAACATAAAAAAATATATCATCTTCTCTAAATTTGTGACTGGCATGCCAATAATTTTTCTACTTTATTGTCAAAAACTGTAAATATTGCAGTTACACTAATGTCCTCCACACGCAATTTGATAAGATACATGTTTAAATAATATTTTTGAAATATGTTATAAATTTTAAATTTTTTTTATTTCAAATAGGATTATAGTATATAAATATTTTACCTCAAATTATATTTAGGATTGTCTTTTAAACATTTAGAACATTTTGCAATACCATCAATAATAAAAACTTTGGATTTACATGTATTACATGAATTGTACAATAGATTTCATTCTTGATTAAGTCCTTTTATTACTATTCTTGTAGTGTAGGACTTTACCTGAAATGTATAAAAAATAAATTATAAGAAAGAAATCAGAAAACAAAATTGATCATATTTATTACCTCTCCCAATGATTATTCAGATGTGTTAATATTTTGTAGATTTGTCATCAAATATGCATCAGAAGCAGATGATATATGTTGATGAATATTTTTATTGGACCCGTAAATTAAAATATTTAATAAGTAAAAATAATGACAGTTAAAATAAATATTTTAAGTAAAGCATTAAAAATTTGATACAAATCCAAGAGTTCTTTTGATGATGACAATTATGGATTAATTTCTAAAGTTGTTGATTGCGTTTTTGAGAGTATGAAACCTAATATATTATTAAATAAGTTTAAAAATTTGTAAGTGCAACACAGGAAAAAAACAACACAATGAAATGTATCTATAAAAATGACAAAGTGAAGAATAATATTTTAAGCATACCTAAATTGAAATATTCTATACGATATGTAACATTGTTATTATTTAATCAATTAGAAACAAAGAAAGATATTCATAACAAATGAAGTAGAGGAGAAGCAATCCATTGGCAGACATAATTTAACTAAGAAAATGTAGCTCTTAATTATTGCAAAATAAGAGGACTAAAGATTTATATAATTTCAATTTAATCAAAAAAAAATTGTAAGTACAACACAGTGAAATATATCTATAAAAATGACAAAGTGAAGAATAACATTGTAAGCATACCTAAATTGGAAATATTTTAAAGATATGTAACATTGTTATTATTCAATCAATTGGAAACAAATAAAGATATCCATAACAAATGAAGTAGAGAAGAAGCAATCCACAGGTAGACAATTTAACTAAGAAAATGTAGCTCTTAATTATTGCAAAATAAGAGGACTAAAGATTTAAATAATTTCGATTTAATCAAAAAAATTTGTAAGCACAACACAGTGAAATATATCTATAAAAATGACAAAGTGAAGAATAACATTGTAAGCATACCTAAATTGAAAATATTTTAAAGATATGTAACATTGTTATTATTCAATCAATTGGATACAAAGAAAGATATCCATAACAAATGAAGTAGAGGAGAAGCAATCCACAGGCAGACATAATTTAACTAAGAAAATGTAGCTCTTAATTATTGCAAAATAAGAGGACTAAAGATTTAAATAATTTCAATTTAATCAAAAAAAATTTTAAGTACAACACAATGATATATATATATATATATATATATATATATATATATATATATATATATATTACATTGTGAAGAATAACATTGTAAGCATACTTAAACCAAAAATATTTTAAAGATATGTAACATTGTTATTATTCAATCAATTGGAAACAAGAAAGATATCCATAAAAAAATGAAGTAGAGGAAAAGCAATCTACAGACAAACATAATTTAACTAAAAAAAATTAAAATGGTTAGAGGAATTGATACATGTGAAGTGAGTAAAGTAGGATAATTTGAAAAGAAATTTTGAAATGAAGAACAAGAAAAGACAGCAACGAAATGGAGTATAGGAGAAGAACACCGTAGAGAGGAGAAGAATGCCGTAGAGGAGAAGAAATGGAAAGGAGGAAAAGTAAAACATATCCGACAGGAGAAGAAGGAAATATTATTAGGAGATGAACCTTTTCAGTTGGATTGATGCTGTTATCTTCTCTCATAGGCGTCCGGAAGGTCTGTTGCCATCGATTTGGCCTAAAGTAACTTTCTAAAAAAAATATGGCCCTGATTATTTTATTGTATTGACAACCAAAATAGAACCTACATGTATGGACACAACTCTTATTAATTTGGGATGATTGTTTAACTAACTTATCCTATATTTGAAGTTTGATATGAATTGGAATTTCTTGGTTTTCTATCTAGTATGCTTGAAAAGAAGAAAAGCTTACTTGTTTTCTATCTATTGCCACTCTCTTTCTCTCTCTCTCTCTCTTGCCTCTCTCTTGCTCTCTCTCTTTCAGCTCTCTTGCTCTCTCTCTTTCAGCTCTCTTGCTCTCTCTCTCTCTCTCTCTAATTCCTCTTTGTTGCCTCTCTCTTGCTCTCTTTATCTCTCTCTCTAATTCCTCTCTGTTGCTCTCTCTCTCTCTCTCTATTGCCTCTCTCTTTCTCTCTCTCTCTCTCTCTTGATCTTCTCTCTATTATATCTCTCTCTATTGCCTCTCTCTACGTGTCATTTTTGCCTAATGTTTTTTCTCTCATGGCAATTTGTAGTGAGAGAAACTCTGGGTATGGCGGGGGGTGACTAAAGGTCACCTCCCCGGGGGCAGTGGTGATGGGAATGCTGGCGGTGATGAGAAGAGGCAATCGGGAGTTGGATTTGGAGGATTGAAGAAGAACGGAGAGCGATCGGGAGTTGGATTTGGAGGATCTCCCAGTAAACCCGCGACAGGTAAGTCGAAGGGTAAAGCTCGGGATGCAGTTAAAATTGGATTGGAAGGATCGGTGGAAGGTTGCTGGGAGGTCAAGCCACGGAGCTTGGATCCAAAAATGGCTCTTCAGATTGATAAGGGAGGATCTGGTTAGTCCAGATCTGAAGGGGCTATGTTGGACGATTCTCCTCCGAAGCGGGAGAAGGAGCTGAAATTGAAGTCGACGGTGAGTATAAAGCTCAATCCGATGTTCAATGAGCTGGATTCATCAATGGAGGTGGAGGAGATCGATCCTATAGTGGATTGCAGGGATGACATGGAGGAGATTTTTGACGTAAATGCTGCTATGCTAGGTTGGGATTGCATGATGGAGGTAAGTTCAGATCTAGCTGGTTTGAATGATGTCGTTGTGGAAAATGTAGGTATGGATGGAGGTAGTTCGGCATCTGTGGTGGGTATTGTTGTTGTAGATGCTGTAGGCGTAATTGGAGCTGAGCTCATCTCCTCTTGATTGAGCAATCCATCATGCATCACTCGTGATGTTTGTGAAAATGACGACTCAAGACAGTCTAGTGTAAATTTGAGGGAGTTAAAGGGGAAGAGCGTGACCCAAGGAAATTCGTTCTCGGCTAGGCATGGGAACGCATGGAGAAAGCTGGAGCATATTCCAATTTTACATCCTGAAGAGATTAATGTTATATCTGCTGACAGTGTCTCAATTGATCTCAATTTGGAGATTGTTAAGGTCAATATGGCAATGCTCGAGCACGCTGAGGTGGGGGGAAATCTTGGGAAGACGTGCTTCATACTTCTTGTTGAAGTCAGAGATCCAACGCCAGTGGGGAAGATTTGGGGATTTTCAGTTAACCACATTGGGTTTCGATTGTTTTGTATGTATTTTTTCTTCAATTGAAGCCAAGGAAGCAGTTCTGTGCGGAGGCCCTTGGTTTATTGGGGTAATCTCGTCGAACTGGATAGATGGATGCCTTGTTTCTCCCCAGTTTCCATGAAAGGGTTGTCTTCCCCGGTTTGGATACAGTTGCCCAATCTCGCATTGCAGTATTGGGATGACTGTAACATTTTTAGAATTGCTTCGAGGATTGGTATTCCTCTCTGGATTGATGCGCAAACAGAAAATTGGGGCAGAAGGGAGTATGCCCAGGTTTGTGTCCGGATGAATTTGGCTAACAAACTGCAGGTATGAATTTGGGTGAATGGGTTGAATGGAAGATTCTACTATAAGGTGGAGTATGAGGGTATCAGCCTCATGTGCTACAGATGCGGTAGAATTGGACACCGTAAAGAACATTGTCCATCAAAGTATGTCCGACCAGGTGAGATGTTGGACAAGAATTCTGGTAATCCATTGAAATAGGGAGGACTGGTGGAAGACAATTCCAAGCAGGCTTTGATCGGCTTTGGGAGAGTGGAACCAGTGCAAACTAAGAGGGCTAATCCTCTAATTATAAAAAATGAAAGGTGGTAATTTATTAGTGGCATTAGCACATCACTTACTTTAGAGAATGAAAAATTTACCCTGATTAATTCTTTGACCATTCAAGGAGTAATAATTCTAAAAAAAATGGCTTATATTTGTGGCATTAGCACAATTTACTGTAGCAAAGATAATAATATCATTTGCATACATTAGCACAAGTTTTGTTTTCTTAGAATGCTAACCCCAAGCATTTGACCACTTTAGAAAAATGATCTAGAGAAGAAAGGATTGATGAACTGAGTAAAGTAGAATATCCAACAAGTAAAAAATAATGATGACCCCGAAGTGCTCAATAAATCTCTAACCTACTACAAAATTCTAGCAAATCCTTCAGCCACATTCTTCCTTGTAGCCTATCACATGTCCAAAAAATCAAACTCTTTTACTCTTTTAAAGTTCAACAGCTTGGCCATACTTCTGGCCTTCCAACTAAGGCATCACTTACTTTAGAGAATGAAAAATTTACCCTGATTAATTCTTTGACCATTCAAGGAGTAATAATTCTAAAAAAAAAATGGCTTATATTAGTGGCATTAGCACAATTTATTGTAGCAAAGATAATAATATCATTTGCATACATGAGGTGTGAGTTTTTTTTCTTAGAATGCTAACCCCAAGCAATTGACCACTTTGGAAAAATGATCTAGAGAAGAAAGGATTGATGAACTGAGTAAAGTAGAATATCCAACAAGTAAAAAATAATGATGACCCGAAGTGCTAAACAAATCTCTAACCTGCTACAAAATTCTAGCAAATCCTTCAGTCGCATTCTTCCTTGTAGCCTATTGCATGTCCAAAAAATCAAACTCTTTTACTCTTTTAAAGTTCAACAGCTTGGCCATACTTCTGGCCTTCCAACTAAGGCATCACTTACTTTTGAGAATGAAAAATTTACCCTGATTAATTCTTTGACCATTCAAGGAGTAATAATTCTAAAAAAATGGCTTATATTAGTGGCATTAGCACAATTTATTGTAGCAAAGATAATAATATCATTTGCATACATGAGGTGTGAGTTTTTTTTTCTTAGAATGCTAACCCCAAGCAATTGACCACTTTGGAAAAATGATCTAGAGAAGAAAGGATTGATGAACTGAGTAAAGTAGAATATCCATCAAGTAAAAAATAATGATGACCCCGAAGTGCTCAATAAATCTCTAACCTACTACAAAATTCTAGCAAATCCTTCAGTCGCATTCTTCCTTGTAGCCTATTGCATGTCCAAAAAATCAAACTCTTTTACTCTTTTAAAGTTCAACAGCTTGGCCATACTTCTGGCCTTCCAACTAAGGCATCACTTACTTTTGAGAATGAAAAATTTACCCTGATTAATTCTTTGACCATTCAAGGAGTAATAATTCTAAAAAAATGGCTTATATTAGTGGCATTAGCACAATTTATTGTAGCAAAGATAATAATATCATTTGCATACGTGAGGTGTGGAGATTGTTTTCTTGAATGCATAACCCCAGCAATTGACCACTTTGGAAAAATGATCTAGAGAGAACTTAGAGCAACTAATAAAAAATAAGGTGAAACGAACCCTAGACAAAACCACAAGCTGCAAAAATCCACTCAATTCCCCCCTACCCGCACACACACCCCCCACCCAAACTAATCAGAAACAGTGAACAAAGGATGACTAACACATTCTAAGATATAATTTATATACTGTGTTAAAAAATCCATAATATTTATGACCTCCAAAAGAGTAATGTAGCTCAAACTATCATATGTCAGTTCCATATCAATTTAAATGCTATCAATATATCCTTCACATGAGATCTTATATTGGTAATCTTCTCTTAGAAAATGAGCGCAATGATTTGAGATGGAGAATCCAGGGACATAGACTCTTATTCTTCTGAGATGAGAAAGGGAAGCACCTTCCTCTAATGATTGACCAATTCCTTTGCAATCACAATATAAATTTTCTAACAAAGACTAATTGGTTTGAATTTGGCCTTTTTGCTCCACCTTAGACAAAAGGACAACAAAAGTATCCTTCTATTCACATGCATTAAATTAGTAGGGAAAATTCTCTAATAGCATTACACACCTCCTTAACAATCACCTAATAAAATTTAATGAAGGAAGCTGAATACCATCAATCCCAAAAGCAAAGTTATTACCCAAACTCTTTATCGCCTCCTCAATTTCAGAAACAGAAACATCAACTATGAGGTTAGAATGAATCCACCCATTAATTATGTTCCCATAGAAAAAATGGCAAGTTTTGGGTGAATACTTCCTGTCTCATTTATCTAAAAAAATATCTAGATGTCCCTGATAACCATCAAGTTATCAATACCTCCCCATAGAGAGTTTTTGACTTGAACTGTGATTCAACCTCTTGTGGTCTCTGAAGCAAGATTGTGGAAAAAATGAAAATTAGCATCTCTTTATTTATCTAGTATAACCTTCGCTCTTTGTCACCACCAAGTAGTTAGCTGAGCCAACATCATTTTCAAGTTACCAACTTTTTTCTATAATTCAGCTCTTATACTTGAGATTGGTCATCCCCAATGCACTCCATCTATCTATTGCACCTCTCCCCCTATTATACCTCTTTCTCTCTCTCTCTCTCTCTCTCTCTCTCTACTCTCTCTCTCTTCTCTATCTATCTTCTCTCTCTCCTCTCTCTCTCATACTCTCCTCTACTCTCTCTGTCTCTCTCTCACTCGCTCTCTCTCTCACTTACTCTTTCTCTCTCTCACACACACTCTCTCTCTCTTGCTCTCTCCTCTCTCTATCTCCCCGTCTCTCTTCCCCCCCCTCTCTCTCTCTCTCTCTCTCTCTCTTCTCTCTCTTTCGCTTCTCTCTCTCTCGCTTTCCTCCTCTCTTAATACTCTCTCTCCCTCCCTCTATTACATCTCTCTCTTCTCTCTCTCTTCTCTCTCTCTCTCTCTCTCCTCTCTCTCTTCTCTCTTTTCTCTCTCTCTCTCTCGCTCTCTCTCTCTCTCATTTGCTCACTCCGGCCTCTCCTCTCTCCCCTCTCTCTCTCTCTCTCTCCTCTCTCTCCACTCTATTGCACCATCTCTTCCTCTCTCTCTCCCACCCTCTCTTATCTCTATTCTCTCTCTCTCTCGCTCTCCTCCAGTCTCCTTCTCTCTCTCTCTCTCTCTCTCTCTCTCCCTTCCCCTCTCTCTCTCTCCCTCTCTTTCTCTCTCGCCTCTCTCCTCTCTCTATCTATCTCTTCCAGTCTCTTTCTCTCTCTCTCTCTCCCTCTCTCTCTCATCTTTCTCTCTCGCCTCTCTCCTCTCTCTCTCCCCCCCTCTCTCTATCTATCTCTTCCAGTCTCTTTCTCTCTCTCTCTCCCTCTCTCTCTCACTTACTTGCTCCTCTCTCTCTCTCTCTCTCTCTCTCCCTCTTCCTCTCTCTCTTTTCCTTCTCCTTCTATCTTTCCCTCAATCTTCCATCTCTCTCGCTCCTCTCTCTCTCTCGCTCTCTCTCTCTCTCTCTCTCTCTCTCTCTCTCTCTCTCTCTCTCCCTCTCTCTATCTACCTCTACCTCTCTCTCCTTCTCTCTCTCCCTCTCTCTCTATCTCTCTCTCCATCTCTCTCTTTCTCTTGCTCTCTCCTCCTCTCTCTCTCCCCCACTCTCTACCCTCTCACTCTCACTCTCTCTCTCTATTTCTCTCTCTATCTAAGCATCATTGTCGCCCATTTATTTCGCTCTCTTGGCGATTCTAGTGTGAGAAGCTTTGGGGATGGCGCGGGGGGGGGGGGGGGGTCCTTCGGTCACCCCCTGCTCACGCGGGGGTGGTGGTGATGGAAATATAGGTGGCGAAGAGCAACGGAGATCTGGAGTAGGTTTTGGTGGTTCGAAGAAGCTTGGGGAGCAATTTCCCAATAAATATGTGACAAGTAAGGTGAAGGGGAATGCTCGGGATGCAAAGAAAGTTGGATCGAAAGGTTTGGGAGAAGGCCGCTGGGAGGTCAAGTTGCGGGGCTTGGAACATAAAATGACATTGCAGACTGATACGGGTGGATATGGTCTTTCCAGATCTGAAGGAGATAATCTGGAGCTTCTTCCTCCGAGGGGGGATAAGGAGCTGAAACTGAAATCGAAGGAGAAAATGACAATCAATCTGATGTTCGATGAGCCGGATCCCTTGATGGAGATGGAGGTTAATAATCCTACAGTGGAGTGTTGGGAGGATATGGAGGAGAATTTCAATGTGAATGCTTAGCTGCCGGGATGATCCTGTTCGATGGATGTGTGTCCAGATTTGGTCGTTCGGAGCATTGGTGTTCTGGACAATGCTGAGCCGGAAGAAGGGAATGCAACATCATCTATGGATGTTGGTGACGAGCCAGTTGCGGGTGAGATCAGGGATGGATGTAGCTCAGCTGGTGCGAATAAACCTTTGGATTGCAATCCAGGTGATTGTAGTTATGCTAATGAAGGACAATCCAGAGTAGATCGGGGGGAGAATGGGGGGCGATCCAGCATTCAAGGTTCAGTTTTCATGAAGGGAGCTGGAAACCCGTGGAGGAAGCCCGAACATATTCCGATCCTACATCCAGAGGAGATTAATGCTATTGCAGCTGATGGGTCTGTTGATCTTAATCTTAAGAGTGTTATGGACAAAATGGCATTGCTGGAACGTGCAGTTGTTGGAAAGATTCTGGGAAGAAGAGTTTCGTTTTTCCTTTTGAAGGCCGAGATTCAAAGGCAATGGGGAAGATTCGATGAATTTCAGCTAACTACTATGGGTTTTGATTGCTTTATTTGTATTTTCTCTTATGTGGAAGCTAGGGATGAGGTTTTGTGTGGCGGCCCCTGGTTCATTGGAGGCAACCTCATTGGGTTGGATAGGTGGTCTCCAGATTTCTCTCCGACGTCCATGGAAGGTCTTTCTTCTCCAGTATGGATACACCTGCCCAATCTCCCATTGTTATACTGGGATGATGATAATATCTCCAGAATTGCTTCTCGAATTGGAACTCCACTTTGGATTGATGCGCAGACGGGAAACTGGGGTAGAAGGGAGTATGCTCGGGTGTGTGTTCGGATGAACTTGGCTAACAAACTGCAGGCCGGTGTTTGGGTTAACGGCTAGAAATGTAGATTAAACCAAATGGTGGAATATGAAGGCATTGGTATAATGTGCTATGGATGTGGTCGTGTTGGACATCAAAGGGAATCTTGCCCTTTGACGGTGGCAGGTCAAGGTGATTACATGTCTAAAAGTTTGGGGGAGCAGACGAGGAATAAAGGAGGGGAGAGCCGTGAGGGGATAACCATGAGTAACTTGGAGAAGTTTGGGGTGGAATAGAGAAAGAGGGGGAATTTGGTGGCAGTTAAGAAGGAAAATAGTGGCTTATCTAGGCCACTATTAATGTTGATAGTAATAAAGGGGTGGAGCCACAGACAGAGCAATGTGGGAGCAAGGGTTATATGGGAGATAATGTGCTTGAAGCTGAAGACCAATTGGGACCGTGGATCCAGGTCTCTCCTCGTCGTAGGAGAAATGTGAGACTATAAGGGAAGGGTAAAGATAATAATGTTTATAATACAATGACGAAGCCCACTGTTTGGGTGAATTTGAGCAGAGTTAAGGAGACTCAGAGTAAGATTATGCCTACTCGTAAACAGGCGAAGATGGGATTTAAACAACATTTGTTGTTTACAGCTGGAATTAAACCTGTGTTGCCAAAGGCTAACTGGTATAAGATTGAAAATGAGCTTAGTCAATTGGGTCCTATTGCGGAGCTTCCAAGGAAAAGGAAGAAGGAGGGTGCTGATGATTTGAGCGGCGGGGACGCTTCCCCTTTTGTTCATTAATGTCTAACATCCTCGTATGGAACTTCAGGGGAGCCCGAAAGAAGTAGACCAAGTACTACCTGCGTAGCCTCATTGGTAATAATGAGATGGTGTTCGTTGGTTTAGTTGAAACTATGATTGAAGACATTTCTAGGACTAATATAGACAGACTCATTGGTTGCAACTGGATTTTTTTCACTTCCCAGCAGTTGGAAGATCTGGAGGTTTGTTGGCGCTTTGGAGATGGGATACAACCCATTTTGAGGTTGTTTCGACGATGAACCAAGCTATTGTTGGCCATTTGGTGATGCCCAATCTTCAGAAATGGGGGATTGTGTTGGTCTATGCCAGTAAGAATTACCATAGCCGCAAGATGTTATGGAATACTATTGGATCTAGCCTTGATGCTGATCTACCAATGATTGTTGATGTAGACTTCAATTGTTGTCTTGACCAAAGTGAGAATAAGGGAGGTAGAAGGTATAGCTATTGGGTGGGTGCTCAGGAAATGGCGGCTTTCTTAGTTGATAATGACTTACATGACCTGGGATTTGTGGGACCTAGGTTTACATGGACGAATAATTAAACTGGTAATAGCAAGATATGGGTTAGATTGGATAGAGTTCTTAAGAACTCTGAAGGTCTTAGACTTGCCCCCTTGGCCACTGTTAAGCATCTAGTGAGACTTGCTTCAGACCATTGTCCATTGCTTCTAAATCTTACGTCTAATTCCCAGAAATCTAGGAATATATGGTATAGATTTGAGGATATCTGGATGTCTTACCCAGCTACCCGGAAACTGGTGTGGAAGGAGTGGAACCAAATTGACTATGGGCAGCCGGCTGAAGTGTTAAATCGAAAGTGTTTTAGGACACTTAGAGCCTTGTTCTTCTGGAGCAGAAACCGGTTAAAGGAGCTGAGGAATTTGAAGAATTCGCTGGAGGCAAGACTGGGGGAACTTCAAGAGCTTGAATCTTCAAATGCAAGATTGAATGATGTAAAAGATCAGGAGATGCGGAGAAAATCCTCTGAACTAAATGCCACCTTAGCACGAATTACAACATGGTGGAGACAGAGAGCGAAGGACAAATGGATCGAGGAGGGAGATGCCAATTCCCATTTCTTTCATTCCTTTGCCTCGGCACGCAGGAGGGGGAACAGAATTCTGGAAGTCCAGAATCCAAATGGAGACGGGATTGACGATCCAGCTCTCATACAAGAGGAGTTCCTAAGGTTCTTTATGCTAAAAGAGAGGAAATTATGAAAGTGAGCCTAATAAGATGAAGAGAGAGATTTCTTAGATGATCAGAAATAGAAATTGAAAAGGAGGCATGGAAGATAACGTGAGGAAGAAGAAGAGAGAAACTTCGTAGAGAGAGTTATGAGACAAGATTCAAAGTAAGAGGGAGGATGTTTAGAAAAAGAGTAGTTTGTAAGAAAGATAACTTAATAGAGAGACACTTATTAAAGACAAAGATTGTTTTTTAGAGAGAAAGAGATAGAAGCTTCCATGTTTCTTAAAATCTTGTAACAAAGATAATAATGTCTTCAAAAAGAGAGAGAGTCTTCAAGGAAAGAAGCTTAATAGAGAGATTGAAAGGATTCCAAGCATAAGAAAGAAGTGCTTTTAGGAGAGATACTTCTAAGAAAGTCATATGGATACATACCACAACAGTGAAAATCTTAACAGCTCCCTCTATAGCATCTTTCACACTTGCATACCCCTTCACAAATCGAACATTTCCATCAGGATTCTTTGCATGACTAGTGAAAAATCTATAAATTATATCTCAAATCTTAAGTTTGCAAGATCTAAAATTGAAAACACATAAATTATATCTCGAGTTCATGTTGTCCTTATTATTATAAGGACAACAAGAACCAACGAAGCAACAGAGAGCCTGAACCTGTTACTAGTCTAAGGAGAGATGATTCCAGAATTCTAGAGAAGTTACTAAACCCAGGTTAAGATAGCATTGGTATTCAAGTACCATACAATAATTCATTCATGCAATAGCTCGTGGTTTTAGAGGCGCATTTGCTCTTACAAGTTCCAATCTCACCGGACAACCCAGTAGCATCAGCCCAAAACAAGAATCCTAACCTAAAGGAAATAAAAACTGGCTTAAAACTAGGATGGTGTCATGAAGAGCGTTATCCACCACAAGTATGTCTAATTTTAAGGAAAGAAAAATACTAACCTAAAGGAAACAAAAATTGGATTAAATTAGGACGGTCAGACGAATAGCGTTATCCACCACCAGCATGCCTAATTCTAAGGAAAGTAAGAATCCTAAGCCTGAAGGAAAAAAAACTGAGTTAAAACTAGGATGGTGCCACAAAGGGCACTATCCACCACAAAAAATTTTAAACCTAAGGAAAAAAAATATTCTAATTTAAAGGAAAAGAAAACTTGATTAAACTAGGATGTTGCCACGAAGGGCATTATCCACCACTTCCACGTCTAATCCTAAGGAAAGGAAGAAGCCTAACCAAAAGGAATTGAAAACTAGATTAAACTATTATCGTGCCAAGAAGGGCATTGTACATGACTAGCATATCTAATATTACATAAATGAAGAATCCAAACTTAAAACAACAACAACAACAACATTAAGCCTTTATCCTACTACGTGGGGTCAGCTACATGAATCTTTTTTTCTTCATTGTGTCCTATTAAAAGTCAAATTATCGTTTAAATCTAATAAAGAAAGATCATTTCTAATATTTTCTAATCAAGTCTTTTTAGGTCTGCCTCTATCTTTCTTAACATAAGTCAAATCTAATACCACTACTTTCCTATTCGAGTCATCGGAAGGCTGCCGTTTTATGCTTCTCTTTTAATAGCAAACATTTGGCACCATAAAGCATTGTAGGCATCACCACCATCTTATAGAATTTTCCCTGAATTTTGAGGGGTACTCTTCTATCACACAACAAGCCCAATGCATTCCTCCACTTCAACCATCCAACTTGAATTCTGTTAATAATATCCCCATGTATTTCAACATCACTCTAAACAATAGAGCCAACATATCTAAAATGTGTACTCTTATTAATGACATGATCACTCAAAGTCACAATGCTCTCACCAGGACTATTGCTACTATTTTACACTCCATATATTCCATTTCAGATCTACTCAAGCGAAAACCTTTAAACTCTAAGGTTGACCTTCATAATTCAAGTTTACCTTAAACTCCCTCTTTAGTCTTATCAACAAGAAGAATATCATCGGCAAAAAGCATACACCAAATGTCTAGTGAGAACATCCATGACCAAAGATAAAAGATATGGGCTTAAGGCTGATCCTTGATGTAACCCAACCGAAATAGGGAAATACTTGGTCGAACCACCTTGTGTTTGAACACAAGTAATAACTCATACATACATATCTTTAATGATTTGAATATAAGCGTTATTAGCTCCTTTCTTTTCAAGAACTCTCCGTAGCATTTCTCTTGGAAGTTTATCATATGCTTTTTCTAAATCAATAAATATCATATGTAGATCATCCTTATTTTCTCTATATTTCTCCATCAAACCTCATAATAAATATATGGCTTCCGTAGTCGACCAACTTATGCTCCATAACTCGTGCTCATAGTTTTAAAGTATGTCACATTACCTAATTTCCTCTATAATTTGCACAAGCCTTTGCATTACGATTATTCTTAAAAATAGGAATTAACAAATACATTCTCCACTCATCTGGAATCTTTTTAGTTTTCAAAACAACATTAAAAAGTTTAGTAAGACAAGAAATTCCTTCACCTCCTACGCATTTCCAAACCTCTATTGGAATATCATCACGTCCAACAACTATGAAGGGCATTATCCACCACTAATACGACTAATCCTAAGAAAAGAAATAATTTAAACCTAAAGGAAAATAAAAGTGGAGTAAACTAATATGGGTCTACGAAGGACGTTATCCACCATCGGCATATCTAATCCTAAGGAAAGGAAAACCCTAACCTAATGGAAAAAAACATGATTAAATTGGGATGTTGCTACAAATGGCGTTATTCTCTACTAGCAGATCTAATCCTAAGATAAGGAAAAATCCTTACCTAAAAAAAAGAAAAAAATATTAAACTAAAAGGGTGCAATGAAGGGCATTATTCATCATTTGCACGTCTAATATTTTGGAAAGGAAGAATGCAGACAAAAAGGAAATGCGTTGAGATTAAACTAGGATGGTACCACGAAAGGCGTTATTCACCACTAGCACATCAAATTATAAAGAAATAAATAATTCTAACATAAAAGAGAAAAGAAAATTAAATCAAAACTAGGATGGTACCACGAAGGGCATGATTCAACACTAGCACGTCTAATCCAAAGGAAGAATCGCAATCTAAAGTAAAATAAAATTGGATAAAATTAGGATGGTGGCACGATGAGCATTATACACCCCTAAAATGTCTAATCCTATGGAAAAGTATAATACTAACCAGAAGAGAAAGAAAATTGGATTAAACTATGATGATGTCATGAAGGGTGTTATCCATCACTTAAACATCTAATCCTTACAAATGAAGAATGTTAAACTAAAAGAAAAGAACTGAATTAAACTAAGATAGTGCCACAAAGGATATTATCCACCACTAGCACATATAATTCTAAGGAAAGATAAAATGCTAACCTAAATGGAAAGAAAATTGTATTAAAACTAGGATGGTGCTATGAAGATTATTAGGCACCACTAGCATGTCTAATCCTGAGGTAAGGAAAATCCTAACCTAAATGAAAAGAAAACTGTGTTAAACCAAGATGGTGTCATTAAGATATTATCGACCACTAACACGTCAAATACTAATTAACGGAAGAATCCTAACCTAAATAAAAAGAAAGCTGGATTAAACTAGTATGGTTCCACAAAGGGCGTTATACACGACTAGCACGTCTAATCCTACGAAAAGAAAGAATTCTAACTTAAAGGAAAAGAATATTAGATTAAACTATGATGGTGCCACAAAAGGCATTGTCCACCACTAACATATCAAATCCTAAGGAAAGGAAGAATTTTAACCTAAATAAAAAGAAAACTTGATTAATCCCCCACTAGTGCCTTTTGATTAAAACTATGAGCACAAAGCAAAAGGAAAAGAAAATTTGACAAGGATGATTGCTCGAATGGCATTATCCCCCACTAGCGCCTCTAATCCTAATGAATGGAAAGGAAAAGAAAACTGGATTAAAGAAGGATGGTGCCACGAAGGGCATTTTTCACCACAAGCACGTTTAATTTTATTAAAAAAAAGAATCTTAATGTAATGGAAAAGAAAACTGGATTAAACTAGGATGTTGCCACGAAGGGCATTTTCTTTCCCTTAGCGCATCTAATATAAAGAATATGAAGAAACCTAACTTAAAAGAAAAAGAAAACTAGATTAAATTAATATGGTGCCAAGAAGAGTATCGTCCAACACTAGCACATCTAATCATATGGAAGAATTCTAATCTAAATGTAAAGAAAATTGGATTAAACTAATATGATGCAACGAAGGTTGTTGAGCACGACTAGAACGTCTTATCCTACGGAAAGAAAGAATCCTAGTCTAAAGGAAAAGAAAACTTGATTAAATTATTATAGTGTCATGAAGGGCGTTATCCACCACTTGCTCGTCTAATCCTAAAAAATGGAAGAATCCTAATCTAAATGAAAAAAACTGGAATAAACTATTATGGTGTTACGAAGGGCAATGTACATGACTAGCATGTCTAATCCTACGAAAAGAAAGAATCATAACCTAGAGGGAAAGAATTTTGGATTAAACTAGGATGGTGTCATGAAAGGCATTATTCACCACAAGCACGTCTAATCCTAAAGAAATGAAAATTATATCCTTATAAAAAAGATAACTGCATTAAAATAAGAATGGTGCCACGAAGGGCATTATCCCCCACTAGCACTTTTAATCCAAAAGAAATGAAAAATCATAACCTAAGAAAAAAATTAGATTAAACGAGGATAATGCCACGAAGTGCGTTATCGAACCCTAGCTCACCTAATCCTAAAGAGAGTACGAATCATAACCTGAAGAAAAAGAAAATTAAATTAAATTAGGATGATTCCACGAAGGGCATTGTCCACCACTAGCATATCAAATCCTATAAAAAGGAAGAATCCTGCTTTACATGAAAAGAAAACTAGATTTAACTAATATAGTGGGTGCTGTACACGAATAAAATGTCTAATCCTACGAAAAGAATGAATCCTAACCTAAAGGAAAACTTGGTTAAACTAGGATGGTGCCACAAAGAGTATTATCCACCACTAACACCTCTAATCCTACAGAAAAGAAGAATTCTAACCTAAAGGAAAAGAATACTATTTTTAAACTATGATAGTGCCACGAAGGACGTTATCCAACTCTAGCACATATAATCCTAAGGAAAAATTCTAACCAAACAACAACAACATCAAGCCTTTATCCCACTACGTGGGGAATCCTTTTTCCCTCATTTCGTATCCTATCTCTAAGGGTAAAGCCACTCATCCACCTGAGCATCCTCATCTCTGCCACACTTAACTTAGTATTATGCTTCTCTTTTAATGGACAACATTTGTCACCATAAAGCATTGCAGACCTCACTACCATCTTATAAAATTTTCCCTTTAGTTTGAGAAGTACTTTTCTTGATCACAACAATCCCGATGCATTCCTCCACTTCAACCATCCAACTTGAATTATGCTGATAATATCCCCATCTATTTCACCATCACTCTGAATAATAAATCCAAGATATCTAAAACATGTACTCTTATTAATGACTTTATCGCCCAAAGTCAAAATCCCCTCACTAGGTCTATTGCTACAAAATTACAAAAAATTCTAACCAAAATGAAAAGAAAATTTGATTAAATTAGGATGGCGCCTCGAAGGACGTTATCCCCCACAAGCGCCTCTAATCCTAACAAATGGAAAAATCCTAACCTAAAGGAAAAGAAGATTGGATTAAATAAACATGGTGCCACAAAGGGCATTTTCCATCAAAAATATGTCTAATCTTATGAAAATAAAGAATCCTGATGTAATGCAAAAGAAAATTGGATTAAACTAGGATGGTGCCATGAAGGATGTTATCCACCCTTAGAACATCTAATCCTAAAAAAATAAAGAATCATAACTTAAAATAAAAGGAAACTTGTATTAAATTAGCCCGGTGCCATGAAGGGCATTATCCGCCACTAGCACATCTAATCCTAAGGAAAGGAAGAATTCTAACCAAAATAAAAAGAAAACTGCATTAAACTAGTATGGTACCACGAAGGGTGTTGTGCAACACTAGAACGTCTAATCCTACAGAAAGGAAGAATCATAACCTAAAGGAAAAGAAAACTTGGTTTAACTAGGATGGTGCCACGAAGAGCATTGCCCACCACTATTACGTCTTATCCTAAAAAAATGAATAAACATATCCTAAATGAAAAAAAAAAATGGATTAAACTAGGATTATGCGACGAAGAGCGTTATCCACCACTCGCTCGTCTAATCCTAAGAAAATGAAGAATCCTTACCTAAAGAAAAAGAAAACTTGATTAAACTAGCATGGTGCCTAGAAGGGAGTTATTCACGACTAGAATGTATTATCCTAAGGAAATGAAGAATCCTAACCTAAAAGAAAAGAAAACTAGTTTAAACTAAGATGGTTCCACGAAGGATGTTATTCACCACTAGTACATATAATCCTAAGAAAAAGAAGAATCCTAACTTAAAGAAAAGGAAAACTAGATTAAACTAGCATGGTGCCACGAAGGGCGTTATCCACCATAAACACGTCTAATCCTAAGGAAAATAAGAATTCTAACCTAAAGAAAAAAAAAACTAGACTAAATCCTAACCAAAGTAAAAAAAAATTGGATTAAATTAAGAAGGTTCCATGAAGGACGTTATCCACCACTAAGACGCCTAATCCTAAGGAAAGAAAGAATTTTAACCTAAAAGAACAAAAAATTGGTTTAAAACTAGGATAGAGCCATGAATAACGTTATCCATCACTACCACTTCTAATCCTAAGAAAAAATTATCCCAATCTGATGGAAAAGGAAATATAACTAAACTAGGATGGTGCCACGAACGGCAACATCTAATCCTAAGAAATGGAAAATCCTAACCAAAAGGAAAAGAAAAAATATATTAAACTATATGATGCCACGAAGGGTGTTGTCCACCACTAGCACGTCTAATCCAACGGGAATGAAGAATCATAACTTAAAGGAAAAGAAAATTGGATTAAACTAGGATGGCGTCAAAAAATGTGTTATACACTAATGTCGTCTAATCCTAAGGAAAGGAAATATTCTAATTTAAAGGAAACAAAAACTGGATTAAAACTAGGATGGTGCCACGAATGGCATTTTCTGCCACTAGAACGTTTAATTATAAGGAAAAAAATGCTAACCTAAAAGAAAAGAAAATTGGATTAAACTAGGTTGGTGCCATGAAGTGAGTTATCCATCACTACCACGTCTAATCATAAGGAAAGGAAGAATCCTAACCTAAAGTAAAAGGAAATTGGATTAAACTTGGATGATGCAATAAAGGGCGTTGTGTACAACTAGCACGTCTAATCCTACAAAAAAGAAGAATCCCAAGCTAAAGAAAAAAGATAATTGAATTAAACTAAGATGGTGTCATGAAGGACATTGTCCACCATTAGCATGTCTAATCCTATGGAAAGGAAGAATCCTAATCAAAGGAAAAAAGAAAACTAAACTAGTATAATGCCACAAAGGGTGTTGTACACGACTAGCACGTCTAATCCTTAGGAAATGATTAATATTAAAATAAAAGAAAAAAAATAAATTAAACTAGGATGTTGCCAAAAAAGGGCATTATCCACCACTAACATGACTAATTCTAAGGAAAGAAAGAATGCTAATCAAAGAAAAAAAACTGGATTAAATTAGGATAGTGCCATGAATGGCATTATCCACCACTAGTACATCTAATCCTACGAAAAGATATAATCATATTCTAAAGGAAAGAAAACTTGATTAAACTAGTATGGCGACACAAATGATATTTTTATGCATTTTCTTTTCTTTTATTTATTTGCCCCTGGTAATTTGAATTGATCTTAAGAAAATACCAAGCAAGGACAAACAAACTAGAAGATCGAAGAATGCAATTTCCATTTCTTCTGCCTTCCTAATATGAATTTCTTTTCAAAAAGAACGTCATCTATGTTGGAAGAAGCATAGAGATCAGTATGCAATTATGCTTCAATTCTTGCAATCACTTTCTAATATTGTTTGACCAATTGTTTGCCAAATATAATATGATAAAAAATAAAAAGAGTTAGGAGCTAAAATTGTTGCCAAAAATACCATATAAATAGTATTAGAGAACGATTTTGAAGACCATGAGTTGTATTATAAATTTATCATATTAACCTATGTAGAGTTTGTAATTTCCTTTGCACAAGAAGAAAAGAAAAGTGTGCTACGAGGATACTATATAGGGTTAAGCATAAGGCTCATAGTGCAGATGATACCAATCTTGGCTTTTCCTTTAACAAAAAGCTAAACTATGCGTGTCAGGTGTGATTGTCTACAGGGGATATGGTCAAATCATTTTCATAATTGATGGAGGTGAAATAGATTATATCCAGATTCAACAAAATTAAGAACTAATGTAAGTTGTGTTGGGCAACAAGCAAAATCTAATACTTAAACAAAGAGCAAAAAAGAATAAAGCAGAAAAAAAAAAAGATCAATGCAAGTCTAATCAAGTTTGGTGTGACAAATGACATTGTCTACCACTAGCACGTCTAGTCCTAAGGAACAGAACAATCCAAACCTAAATGAAAAGAAAATTGTATTAAACTAGTTTGGTGCCACAAATGGCATTGTATACGACTAGCACGTCTAATCCTACAAAAAAGAAGAATTCTAACCTAAAGGAAAAGAATATAAGATTAAATTAGGATGGTGTCATTAAAGGCATTGTCCAACACTAGCACGTTTATCCTAAGGAAATGAAGAAAACTATCCTAAAAGAAAATATAATTGAGTTAAAATTATGATGGTACGACTAAATGCATTATCCCCCACTAGCACATTTAATCCTAAGGAAAGGAAAAATCCTAACCTAAAATAAATAAATGGATTAAACTAGGATAGTGCCGCGAAGCTCGTTAACCAACCCTAGCTCATCAAATTCTACGGAAAGAAAAAATCCAAACCTAAACAAAAGAAAACTGAATTGAATTAAGATTGTACCACGAAGGGAATTATCCACCACTAGTACGTCTAATCCTAAGGAAATGAAGAATCCTAACCTAAAGGAAAAGAATTTTGAATTAAACTTGGAAGGTGAAATGAAGGGCATTGTCCACCGCTAGCATGTCTAATCCTACGAGAAAGAAGAATCTTAACCTAAAGGAAAAGAATATTGGATTAAACTAAGATGGTGCCACAAAGGGCATCATTATCCACCACTAGCACGTCTAATCCTAACAAAAGAAAGATCCTAATCTAAATGAAAAGATAATTAGATTAAAATTAGGATTGTGCCACGAAGGACATTATCATCCCCCACTAGCACCTCTAATCCTAAGGGAAAAAAAAAGAAAAATCATAACCTAAAGGAAAAAAATAAGATTAAATTAGGATAGTGCCACGAAGCGCACCCTAGCTTGTCTAATCCTAAGGAAAGTAAGAATTTAAAACTAAAGGAAAAAAACTGAATTAAACTAGGATGGTACCACGAAGGGCATTGTCGACCACTAACACGTCTAGTACTAAGGAATGAAATAATCCTAGCCTAAAAGAAAAGAAAATTAAATTAAACTAGTATGGTGCCTTGAATGGCATTGTGCACGACTAACAAATCTAATCCTATGGAAAAGAAGAATCCAAACATAAAGGAAAAGAAAATTGAATTAAAATAGGATGGAACCACGAAGGGAATTGTCCACCACTAGCACGTTTAGTCCTAAGGAAAGGAATAATCCTAACTTAAAGGAAAAGAAAATTGAATTAAACTAGGATGGTGCCACCAAGGGCGTTATCCACCACACGTATGTCTAATTCTATGGAAAGAAAGAATCCTAACCTAATAGAAAAGAAACTAGATTAAAATAAGGATGGTGCCACGAAGGGCATTATCCATCACTAGCACTTTTAATATAAGAAAAGATAAAATCCTAAACTATAAGAAAAAAAAAGTATTAAACAATGACGGTGTCATGAAGTGCGTTATCCACCACTAGCACGTCTAGTCTTACAGACGGGAAGAATCCTAACTAAAAGGAAAAGAAAATGTGATAAAACTAGGATGGTGCCATGAAGGGCGTTATCCACCACTATCACATCATATCCTAAGAAAAGGAATAATCCCAAAATAAAGAAAATGAAAATTGGATTAGAATAAGATGGTGCCACGAAGGGTGTTGTCCACTACAAGGGCGTCTAATTCTAAGGAAAGAAAAATTCATAACCTAAAGAAAAATTAAACTAGATTAAACTAGGATGGTGTCCACCCCTAGCATGTCTAATCCTATGGAAAAGAAAAAATCTTAACCTTAAAAAAAAAAATACTGGAATAAACTAGGATGGTGCCACGAATGACATTATCCACCACTAACACGTCTAATCCTAAGGAACAGAACAATCCAAGCCTAAATGAAAAGAAAATTATATTAAACTAGTATGGTGCCCCGAATGGCATTGTACACGACTAGCACGTATAATCCTATAAAAAGAAAGAATCCTAACCTAAAGGAAAAGAAATCATGATAAAACTAGGATGGTGACATGAAAGGCATTATTCACCACTCGCATATCATATCCTAAGCAAAGGAATAATCCTGCAATAAAGGAAAATAAAATTGGATTAAACTAATATGGTGTCACGAATGGTGTTGTCCACTACTAGCTCAACTTATCCTAAGGAAAGGAAAAAATTCTAGCTTAAATGAAATGAAAACTAGATTAAACTAAGATGTTGTCCACCACTAGCTTGTTTACTCATACATAAATGAAAAATCATAACCTGAAGAAAAAAAAAACTAGAATAAACTAGGATAGCGCCACGAAGGGCATTATCCACCACTAGCACGTCTAATCCTAAGGAACAAAACAATCCAAACCTAAATGAAAAGAAAATTGTATTAAATTAGTATGATGTCACGAATGGCATTGTAGACGACTAGCACGTCTAATCCTACGAAAAAGAAGAATCTGAACCTAAAGGAAAAGAAATCGTGATAAAACTATGGTGGTGCCACGAAGGGCGTTATTTACCACTAGCACGTCATATCCTAAGGAAATGAATAATCCCAAAATAACGGAAATGAAAACTGAATTAAACTAAGATGGTGTCACGAAGGGTGTTGTCCACTACTAGCGTGTCTAAACCCCATGAGGGGCATTATACCCCACTAGCACGCCTAATCCTAAGGAAATGAAGAATTCTAACTTGAAGGAAAATAGAAAATTGAATTAAAACTAGGACGGTGCCATAAAGGGCACTATCCACCACAAAGGGCATTATCTACCACTTCCACATCTAATCATAAGGAAAGGAAGAATCCTAACCAAAAAGAATTGAAAACTGGATTAAATTAGTATCATCCCAAGAAGGGCATTGTACATGACTAACACATCTAATCTTAAGGAAAGGAAGAATCCTAACCTCAACGAAAAGAAAATTAGATTAAACTAGGATGATGTGACGAACAGCATTATCCACCACTAATACGTCTAATCCAAAGAAAAGGAATAATCCAAACCTACAGGAAAAAAAAAAGTGGAGTAAACTAGGATGATCCCACGAATGGCATTATCTACCACCAGCACATCTAATCCTAAGAAAAGAAAATTCCTAACTTAATGGAAAAAAAACATGTTTAAATTAGGATAGTGATACAAATGGTGTTATTCTCCAGTAGCACATCTAATCGTAAGGAAAGGAAAAATCCTAACCTAAAAGAAAAGAAAAAAAGATTAAACTAGAATAGTGCAATGAAGGACCTTTATTCACCACTTGCATGTCTAATCTTTATGAAAGGAAAAATTCTAACCAATAGGAAATGAAAACTGGATTAAACTAGGATGATGCTACAAAGGGCATTATTCAATACTAACATGGCAAATTCTAAGAAAAGAAATAACTCTAACCTAAAAGAAATGAAAATCAAATTAAAACTAGAATGGTACCACAAGGGCATATTCCATCACTAGCACGTCTAATCAAAAGAAAGAATTCTAAACAAAAGTAAAATAAAATTGGATTAAATTGAGATGGTGCCACGAAGGGCAATGTACACCCCTAGACTAAAGAAAAAGAAAATTAGATTAAAATATGATGGTGCCACGAAGGGCGTTATCCACCAATTGAACATCTAATCCTTAGGAAAGGAAAAAATTTAACTTAAAAGAAAAGAATTGGATTAAACTAGGATAGTACCATGAAGTGCATTATCCACAGTAGCACATATAATTTTAAGGAAAGATAAAATGTTAACCTAAAGGGAAAGAAAATTGTATTAAAACTAGGATGGTGAAATGAATATTTTTATGCACCACTAGCATGTCTAATCCTGAGATAAGGAAAATCATAACCTAAAGGAAAATAAAACTGGATTAAATTAGGATGGTACCACGAAGGGCATTATACACTACTAGCACGTCTAATAATAACAAACAGAAGAAAACTCAATCAAACTACTATAGTTCCACGAAGGCCGTTATACACGACTAGCACGTTTAATCCTACGAGAAGAAAGAATCCTAACCTCAAGGTAAAGAATATTATATTAAACTAGGCTGATGCCACAAAGGGTATTATCCACCAATAGCACGTCTATGCCTAAGGAAAAAAAGAATAATAACCTCAAGGAAAACATAATTGGATTAAAACTAGGATGGTGCCACAAAGGGTGTTATTCTCCGCTAGCACCATTAATCCTAAGGAAAAGAAAAAATCATAACCTAAAGGAAAAAATTTGGATTAAACTAACATAGTGCCACGAAGCGCGTTATCCACCCCGAGCTCGTTTAATCATACAAAAAGGAAGAATCTTAACCTAAAGGAAAAGAAATCGTGATAAAACAAGAAAGGTGCCACGAAGGGCATTATCCACCATTAACATTTCATATCCTAAGGAAAGGAATAATCCAAAACTAAATGAAAATTTAGTGGTGGGTAATGCCTAACCTATAAAACAGGATGGTGCTAAAAAGGACTTTATCTGCCTAAAAGAAAAGTAAAGGCCTTAATACTAAGGAAATGAAATATCCTGACCAAAAGGAAAATTAAACTAGATTAAAGTTAGGATGGTGTCAAGAAGAGCGTTATCCACCACTAGTACGTCTAATCATATGGAAAGAAAAATAATAATCTAAAGGAAAAGAAAATTGGACTAAACTAGGATGGTGCCACGAAGGGCATTATTAACCACTAACACGTCAAATCCTAGGAAATGAAGAATTCTAACCTAAAATAAAGAAAAACTGTAAAAAACGAGAATGGTGTCACAAAGGGCATCGTCCACCACTAGCACGTCTAATCCTATGGAAAGGAAGAATGCTAACCTAAAGGAAAAGAATATTAGTTTTAAACTTGGATGGTGTCACGAAGGGTGTTATCCACCACTAGCATGTCTAATCCTGAGAAAAGGAAGAACCCTAATCTAAAGAAAAAGGAAACTTTACTAAAATAAGGTTGGTGCCACTAAGGGCATTATCCACATGCATATGTAATCCTAAGGAAAGGAAAAACCCTAAACTAAAAGAAAATAAAATTTGATTAAATTATGATATTGCCTCGAAGGGCGTTATCCCCCACAATCATGTCTAATTCCAAGGAAATAAATAATTCTAACCTAAAGGAAAAGAATATTAAATTAAAGTATGATGGTGTCATGAAAGGCGTTTCATCCACAAGCATGTATAATGTTATGAAAAAGATAATCCTATCCTAATGGAAAAGAAAATTGGATTAAAGAAGGATATTGCCACTAAGGGCGTTATCCATCACTAGCACAACTAATCCTAAATAATAGAATAATCCTAACTTAAAAGAAAAAAAAAACTAGATTAAATTAAAACAGTGCTAGAAAGGGCATTTTTATACCACTAGCACATCTAATCCTAATGCAAGAAAGTATTCTAAATTAAATGAAAAGAAAACTTAGTTAAACTAGTATGGTGCCACATAGGACATTGTACATGAATAGAATATTGAATGGTGTTGTCCACCCCTATAACGTCTACTCCTATGAAAAGGTAGTCCTAATCTACATAAAAGAAAATTGGATTAAAGTAGAACGGTGTCACAAAGGGCATTATGCATGACATAAACATATAAACTTTAGGAAAGTAAAAATGTTAATCTAAAAGAAAGAAAAGCTGGATTAAACTAGGATGGTACCACAAATGTCATATCTACCACTAGCACATATAATTCTAAGGAAAGATAGAATGATAACCTAAAAGAAAAGAAAATTGTATTAAAACTATGATGGTGCTATAGGAACCACTAGCATGTATAATCCTGAGGTAAGGAAAATCCTAACCTAAAGGAAAAGAAAACTGGTTTAAACTAGGTTGGTGTCACGAAGGACATTATCCACTACTAACACTTATAATACTAAGGAATAGAAGAATCCTAACCTAATGAAAAGAAAACTAGATTAAACTAGTATGGTTCCACGAAGGGTGATATACACGACTAACACGTCAAATCCTACGAAAAGGAGGAATCCTAACCTAAATAAAAATAATATTGGATTAAACTAAGATGGTGCCACAAAGGGCATTGTCCACCACTAGCACGCCTAATCCTAAGGAAAAAAAGAATCTTAAAAGGAAAAGATAACTGGATTAAAACTAGGATGATGCCACGAATGACATTATCCCCCACTAGCACCTTTAATCCTAAGGAAAAGAAGAATCCTAACATAAAGGGGAAAAAATTGGTTTAAACTGGGATAGTACCACGAAGCGCGTTATCCACCTCTAGCTTATCTAATCATAAAGAAAAGTAAGAATCCTAACCTAGAGGAAAAGAAAATTTGATAATACTAGAATGGTGCAACAAATGGCGTTATCCACCACTTGCACGTCTAATCCTAAGGAAAGAAAGAATGCTACCCTAATTAAAAAGAAAACTTGATTAAACTAAGATGGCGCAACGAAGGGCGTTATTCACCCCTACCACGTCTAATTCTAAGGTAAGAAAGAATGTTAACCTAAAGGAAAATAAAACAGGATTAAACTAAGATGATATCATGAAGGATGTGGTACATCACTATTATGTCAAATCCTAAGGAAAGAAAAAATACTAACCAAAAAAAAAAAATTTTTTTTGATTACATCAGGATGGTATCATAAAGGGCGTGGTCCACCCCCCTAATACGTCTAATCCTATAAAAAGGAAGAATCTTAACTTAAATAAAAAAGAAAATTGGATTCAGCTAAGATGGTGCCAAAAGGGGCATTATTCACCACTAGCATGTCTAATCCTAAGGGACATAAGAATCCTAACCTAAATGAAAAGAAAACTGGATTAAACTAGTATTGTTCCACGGAGGGCGTTATACACGACTAGTACATCTAATCCTATGAAAAGGAAGAATCCTAACCTAAGAGAAAAGAATATTGGATTAAATAAGGATGGCGCCACGAATGGCAATGTCCACCACTAGCACGTTTAATCCTAAGGAAAAAAAGAATCCTAACCTAAAAGAAAAAATAATTGGATTAAAACTAGGATGGCGCCATGAAGAGCGTTATCCACCCCTAGAACTTTTAATCCTACATAAAGGAAAAAACCTAACCTAAAAGAGAAAAAATATTGTATTATAAAAAAGAAGAACCCTAACTTAAAAGAAAAAGAGAACTAGATTAAACTAGTATGGTGTCAGAAAGGGCATTATCCGCCACTAGCACATCTAATCTTAAGAAAAGGAAGAATTCTAACAATCTAACCTAAATGAAAAGAAAACTGAATTAAACTAGTATAGTGCCACGAAGGATATTATGCACAACTAGAACATCTAATCCTACGGAAAGGAAGAATCTTAACCTAAAGGAAAAGAAAACTGGGTTTACTTTTAGTGTTTTCCTTTTAAAGGTAATGGATGATTAATTGAAAATTGTTTCTCTTGTTTGAATTCTCATGAGAGCTAGAGATATTGGAGTGAGATCCCTAGGAGAGGGAGAATTGTTCAACACCCACCAACCTAGATGAGTCAGGTTCATGGTTCTACCTTCTATCTCTTTCTTTCCTCCCTCTATCACCACCGGTCGTACCTTCTTTCCATCACCTTGTCCAAACTTTCATCAAAACCAAACCCCTTCTTCATCCCCACCGAATTCTCTAAACCACCTCCACCTAGTCACCGGTTCCCTTACCCGATCCCCATTCAAGCTATCGGTCCTAGCCCCGTGCCTACTCATGGATTTACTTCCAAATTTTGATTGTCATAATTTAGACAGATTTGGAATTCAAATTCACCCAATTTGAAATTTAAAATCTATCCTAAATTATAAATCTATTTTGGGAAAGTTTCCAAATCTCTCCTCATTGGATTTTAAATTATTTTTGAATGAATTATTTCATTCCAAATCTAATCATCAAAATTAAGGAAGCATTAAAGCCTCATTAATTTCTCCCATCCCCATAAAGCCGTCGGCCCCCTCTGTCTACCCGCCTCTCCTCTCTCTCTCTCCAATCTCCTCTCTCTCTCTACATTATCCCCTCTAGGAATTAAAATCAAATTTGATTCCTAATTCCCCCCCCCGCCAATTAAAAATCTAAAATTTATTTCAGGTTTTTAATTAATTATTTCCCTCTTAACCTACTTCTCCTTTTCCAACCTGAAGTTAAGTTTCTCAAACCACCTCCTCTTGGCCAGCTACCTCTCTTACCTCCTCCTGCTTAAATTTTGAGAGAACTCCCTCTCTCTCAAAAGGTAAACAACAAAGGAAACCAAGAGACTAGTCCTCCCACACCTCCACGCTACAAGTTCAATGCATGTCAGATCCGGAACTTGATTACAGACTCACCTACGACGAGCAAGGATTTGTTTGCATCCTACATTCGACCTTCTTCGACGTTAATCCGTTTATCGATTATACCATAGAGGAGTACGTATGGTCGAGGCTATTGAAGAGAAATTTGGAATCGTTCAGTGGAGGATTACAACTAATCCTTAATGAAGGTCTTCTAATTTTCCTCTTCCTATATTTCCTTAGTCTAATCCTCTTCGTTGGGATTTGATTTTAGTCATGACGATCGTGTTCTCCTAATTCTGCCAAGCTTATTAAACGTAGTGAATTGAGTGCACTTCATTTGTTTCTAATCTTATTGTTAGATTAGGGATTTTCGTTGAAAGCTATTATATTTACATAATGTTGATTTCCTTTGTTATTTTGTTGATTCAATGCTCTTGATGTGCAACTTGGCCTAAACGGACGTGACCGCTCTTACATTTTTTTTATCGTTTTTATTTTCTAATAGTTCAAATTGTTATTATTCTAATCAATAAATCGTGTAAGTTCTTTTCAAGTTATTGCATGCATTGTATTCCTACATCAAATAGTTTTTATATTGTATAAATAAATAAATACAAAAAAAATTAAATACTATTACATCCATATCGCGGGTCTCGAGCAACAAAGTTATTTCCTAATATCTATTTTACATTATGATAGATCTCCTTGCTTGCAAAATCTCTTTAGTTGCTAAACCATAAAATCAAGTATACTTAAATTGCATACCTAGGTGCTCTCACAATCCCGCTGATACAAGATTTGAAAAGAAATTAACGCACACGATTTCATTCCTGAATTTGCAAAGAGGTGATTTTCCTACCTCATATGACCCTCATAAGTGGAATCCTAACTTGCCTCAAGAGGAATTTAAAACCCTTTGGAGCCAACGCTAGACCTTCCTAAGTCCATTGAAAGCCTTATCAACTTTTTACATACTTATTTGTATTAGGTTTAAGCCAAACACAAAAAGTACCCCTAGGTAGGACCTTAGGTTAAGATGAATAATCCATAGTCTAGTTGATCCTAAATTTACTTAGAAGCCACCCAAGGATCCTAGAACATTTCCTAATGACCTAAGATTGGTAGTGGACTACCTTAGGCCAATTAACTCAACTCTAAATTAAACCTTTAAAAACTAAAACTACACCCAAAATACCCTAAAAACCCTAGCAGATCTTTCTATAGTAGCATTAGTTGCACAAAACCAAGCAAAGCATGTGACAGTTAGGCTAAAAATGCCGGAGACTTCTACTAATGACCTAATAGACCTTAAGCATAAAATTCTCTTTAGAGCATGGCAAATCCAATACTACTCTAATTTAGAAAGCGGATTTTCTCAAGATAACATGCCAGTTATTCAATTCAGGACAATATATAAAATAATGAGATAAATTATACAATGATCTAAAAAAATTGCATGGCATTGGCTCTAAAGAATATAAATAAAGATAAAAGCTTTTTAATGCAAATCATTCCAAGCCATCAATTTTTTCTATCAAGATTATCACAAAAACCATGTGTCATGTCCCATTTTACATATAAGCATGTTCATTTTATGTTTCATATTTAGTTTATATAATAAATACATATTAAGTCCTTCCTTATTAGACAAGCATTTTGGGCATGGTTTCAGATACCTTCACATCTAAAAACTATGGTATTGTATTTTCATTATGCTTTGAATGAAAACCTTTAGTTGCTCACCAAACCTACTCATTTCTCTCTCACACACACATATTCCCTCACCCTTTCTCTCTTCTAAAATCCCATCTAGACCTTCCCTCTTCTCCTCTTCCCGAAGTTACAAGGCTTTTCCACCTAGTCTAAAAAATAGTTCAAGAAAATCATCGTTAATTTGCATTTTTGCTGTAGGACAGTCATGCCGAGCAGAATATGCAAATCATTATATAATGCAAAAATAAAATTCCAACTAAAACAAATTATAAAGCAAACTTTTGCAACGTGGTTTCATGAATGTAGTTCACTAAAAGGTCCATATTCTTAAATTACGACATTCAAAAATAGTGTATTAATAATATGGATATTTATTAAGCATATTTCTGCAAGTTGAATTTCAATATGTAGACTTCATTAAAAATTTGAAGTTATAGAGAATTCATCAGTTGAAGTTGCATGAACCAAGCGACTTCACTAGAAATTAAAATTTTGTGTTCATATCGAGAAGGATTACCAGCTCAAGTCCACTCCAAGGATGTTTTCCAATAAACAATACAATGATAGTAAAACCCAGGCTCCAAATATCAACAACAAAATCATAACCAACATCCTTGTTCATTGTAGCTTGAACAACCTGCATAATCAGGTGGAGCAAAACTTCAGATGATGAAGATAGCATATTCTAGAATAAACAATTAAAATGGTGAAACAATAATTCTCATGGAGCTTTACCAGGATTATCAATGTCAATAAAAAGTAATAGACACAGAAGTTCTTTTTGCTCATTATAAGGGGAACAGCTCTCCTCCCATAACTAACAAACCAACCAACAAGGCAACAATAATAGAAACCCAACAATCTCAAGGTCAATCAACAGGACGCACTACAATTAAGAATTACGAGTAAATATTGGAAATAAATCAATCAATTTTCTAACCATAAAAAGTTAAGTTATGATACCAAGGGAATGTTTTTGTGATAACACGGATACACCGTAAAGAAATGAGTTTTCTTACCAAAAAAGCCTTGTAATTCTAATCAACATAAATGACAGACTAAGATGATGGCTTTCAATTTTGTTTTTTTCGACAAAGGTAACCATTTATATCAGGAACTACAATGGACAGTGGAATGCTTCTCAATTCTTTCAGAAAAATTACACCAACAATTAGAGTATTCCCTCCTCCAATCTCATCCCATGCCTAGGTTGTCCCAACAATACCATGTCCCAAAAGCAATGCCTCGCAAAACTTGACCTCCCTCAAATAAATAGCAATGCAAACTTCTTGATATATAAACCAGAACAATATTAAGATTAATATTTGGGCTATCCGGTGCTCAAAATGGAAAAAGCCCAAAATAAAAACCCAACTATTTGTCTACGGACAAACTAGTTCCAAAATATTACATTTCTCACATTTAATCTATTAACTATACAAATAATCCAAAATATTTTCTTAAAGAAAAAATTGGGATCACATTTGTATAGGCAAGGGACAAATTTATGATAATCTTGACAGCGGAAGCTAGGCTGCTCACTAGGGTTTCTAAATGGGTCAACCGGGTCAGTTTAGAATTGTCAGGTCAACCCGAACCCGAACTGATTTTTGAAATATGTTGACTTTACTAACTAGAACCCAACACGTATGTCAAATAGGTTGACCCGAACTCGAAATTTTTCGAGTCGAGTTCAGGTCGGGTTTTGGGTCGTGTCAAATATTGACACCCCTAATGGCAAGGTCACAAAGGAGATTGCAACCAACGTTTTTTCATAGGTGGGTAATGTGGGTCGTAGCAGGTTTTGGTTGTCACAGATTAACAAAATGTCACAATGAGGTTGGAGGCCGCAACTAAGGTTGTAGGTGGAGGTGCGGGACTCATGCAACTATGAGATTGAGCAAAGAGAAAAAGCAAAGCATTGCTAAACAATGTATTCTAAATTGACCTAATTCTAGAGATTTCAAAATACACCAAAAATTAATTATTTGGCGAGTTTCAAACTCCCGAAAAAAATGCTTAGAATTTACCTTACTCTCAACCAAGCATTCTAAATCATGACACCCATCCTTTTAAAATGCAATACACTTAAAATATTCCCAACCAAGCAATCCTCAAACGAAAGACTAAATGAATAATAATTAAAGAGAAAAAGATGACAATATTATCAATTTATCATTGATCCTATTCAAATTCAAGTAATAAGAAATCTATAGTAATGAAAGTTATAAGGAAATTGGAAGAATTTGATATGAGAAACAAAGAGTGATCTAGTTGATGCCAGAACTTCAACGTCATCTACTAACAGTGCAAGAAAACAAAAAAAATAGCATTACAGCGAATGTTTACTTTGATTCAACACTAAAGTTTGTAGACTTGTGGTTTGTGACTAGTAAATTTTTACTTGTCAATCCATTTTATGGAAGAATTTTTTCATAAATAAAACTGGAAAAGCATTGTAAGGGTGACTATGTTTTTGGAATTTCAAATGCATCATGTGAATTATTAAATTTCATTTATCGTGAAAGAATTATACCTCCCGACCAACAAAGGAAGAAATATTGATGGAGAAAGTCATTTTACTGTCGGTTCCTCTACTTTGATGGTGGGTACTACTGCTTTCCCAGAGCTTTTATCAGCTATTGTCTCTCCAATCTGCATAAACATGAGAATAATAATAAGCTATCATCCAAATGACACGTTTCCATAGAAAAAGCTCATAAATATGCAGAGTGAAAAAAATACAACTACAGGATGGATCCGGGTGGACTGCTTACCATTATATCATTTATTCCACAAACGGAACAAATATCTCCAGCCTCCACATTCTCAGCTGGGACCCTACTAAGGTTCTGATAAACAAAAAGTTCACTGACTTTTGCCAGTCTACATGTTTCATCTGATGTGCAAACCTATAATCACAGAATTTTCATGAACTAAAAAATGGATATTTTCTACAGAAAGTTGTCCGTATCCATATGCACTCTGCCCTCCTTCCAAATGCCGATCCTTCCACTTGAACATTTACATATATAAATAAACATACATGAACAAGATGTTCACCTTTAATAATATATCATCATTATCATTTTCTATAGATTTTTTTTCTCCTATTGTTCTAAGCATTTAATGAAGAGATGGATTCTTACTTACAAAAGCATTAAAAAGAAAATGGGAAGGGAAGCTGATTTGACCAAGCATGCATGATATTTTCCAAGTCCTTATCTAGATAGAGATCATTTCCATTTCCCGCCTTCTTCGAGCAAATCATAAGCTTTGCATTGCGCTTTAGTAAAGGAAAAAACCAACCTACTGCATTTAAAGCCAAGAGATTTACAACAACCTTAGCCGTTGCTTATTACTTAAATAGGAAAAGTTATATGCCCAAGTGACAAAGCCATGCTTTAATTAATTTGCTTCAGCACTTAGAAGATAGATAGCAATTGATGCGATGAAACCTTATGTAAAAGAAGAGTTTGGAAAATATAAATATCATATAAATAATTGCAAATATATTGATCGAAATATTGATGAGTTTCTAAAAATGTCTATCAAATTACCCAATTAAGAAGAAAATTAACAACTAAGCGATCAAAATTTGGGTATTGCTTATGGAGAAGTTGTAATTCAAAGCGAAGAAACTCATCTCTAAGGAAAGCTTGTTGAGCTTGAACTGTTACCAGTTTCTCTTGACATTGAGTATTAATCTCACTTAGGCTTCGTTTGAGATGACTATTTTATTACTTCTTAAAGCAGAGTTTACTATAAAATTTTTAATTTTTAATTAAAACACTTTTAAAAGGCAATAAAAAAAGTCACCAAAAATGAAGCTTTATCTCTCCAACAACGTAATAAGACGATAATAAAAAACAAATTAAATGCAGGATGAATTTTCCGTTGCGAAGAAATAAAAAATAAAAATGTGATCAAATTTACCTCTATGCCGAGTATTTTCCTTGTAATCAGCTTCTTCTTGTTCTTTGGTCAGTTTCATAATATATTCAAGGAATTTCTCTTTAAGACCCTCAAATGTCTAGGGATGACTGATCTCGTCATAGGCAACTTCTTTATTATCTATTGGATATCTAACCATTTGTTTCTCCAATCCAATTTTGGAGTCTGGTCTTTCATCTTGGTATGCATATCGAGAAGAAACGCTTCCTTTGCATAAATCTCAAATTTTTACTCTCCTTGAGTTTTATAAGTCAATAAGGGAACAGTTTGCCTAAGCTAGATAAATGAAATGAATATCATAAGAATATTTTGTATGATAAGGTTCCCAAAAAGAAAAAGCCAGGATCATAAAGTTGAATCTAGAAAGTTATAAAATGAAAATTGCAATAGCACACACAGAGATGAACACCACAAGTATTATAGAAATATTAAGGATCAATGGCTAAAACATTAGCATGAAACAATGGAGCATTCTCTTCACAATCTATAGAAATAAAAATGTCACAAAAAAAACTTCTAGAAAAAATTTCATTATTGGAATTAACAATAAGCAAAGATTTTAGAAAGGAAAATTAATTCTATAATTAACAATAAATTGCATTTCAAATTCAATTAATTAGATCAATGCTATGACCTTTAGATGATTTACGAAAGGAACATTTAAATTGTGATTTTTTTACACAGAAATTACTTTGAAAGTATGGGGAGAGTCTTTCAAAATTATAAAACAAAAAAATATGCATAGCTGACATGATTTTCAAGTATTACAAGATTTCTATGATGATTTTGAAACACAGACTATGCAGAATAGAATCTGCTTCCACAGTAAAGATGTTCATCTCAATAGAAATATTTGATCTATCATATTTTTTCATAGAAACATGTCAATTTCATTTCTTGCAAAATTTTTTTAAAAAAATCGAGTTAAATTCTTTCAAGGGAAGGAGACATAGAGGGTAACAAATTAAGCACAGGAGTAGCAATGAAAATAAAATAATTGTTTGATAGACATTGCTAGAGGAATCAAGTAATTAAGAACAAGATTGACATCAAGAAAGCCTCTGGAGTTTAAAAGGAAATAAATGTAATAGAAAATGAATTTAAATCTTGTCCTTGGTTCACAAATCATAAAGAATCTTTTTATCAGAATATATGAAAATCTGAATTTTTCTCATCCAATAATTTTAACTTAGAATAATCTACCCAACTAACATGATGAGTATATTTCGTGATTAAATTACCCAATACCTAGTATAGAGCTCTATTACACCTCCATAAACCTCTTTTCAAAAAAAAAAAATAGAGCTTAATTTTCAACTAACTTTTATATCAAGATGATATTTAAGAAGAAAATCATAAACAATCAAAATGGATAAAAATATTATCCAAAAAGTCAAAGATGACATGGCTTCTTAATGTCATAAATAGAGATGGTGATTAAGTTGATATACAGCACCAGATTTAACCAGAAATTGATAAATTGTCGTTATCAAGTCCTGTTTGTAGAGTATGTTTTCTATGTTGAATAAGATTATAGAATGAAGATAGTTGATTGTGAATGTAGGCTATATCTATGTTAATGTTTAGTACAATTTTTTTTTTTTTTGTGATTTTGAACTATATAACCTGCATTTATATGAGAAGCTACATATATTTCATCAAAGATGCAATATAGAATATGTAAGTAGTTTATGTATTCATCGGCCTAAATACATCTAGCAGAAGCTTGCTACTATAATTTTTATGTTTTTTTGTTAGGAACATCGACAAATGCAGTGTTATCTAGCCTGGATGAGTATTTAAAATTTTTTTGCGAGAAACTGCAAATTGGAGAATAAAAATATTTCAGTGTGACATGAAATTAGTAAAGACAAACAATGTAATTACACTTAAATTTAGATTGAATTAAACGAACATTAAGGATTTGTTTGAGTTGGTTGGAGTTATTTATAAAGTTGATGGCCAATTTGTTGTGGGGAGAACAACTTAATTATTCTAGGAGCATTGTGCTTCATGCTGCAGCTTATATATCTATAAGGAAACATATGTTCAGATTAATTCCAAATAAAGCTAGCAAAACTAAAAATAGAATCCAACCAATTTACACACCAAAATATAACTATTTTGTCATACATTTTTTAAATTCGGACAAACAATATATTTCACCGTAGAGGAGAAGAACACTGTAGAGAGGAGAAGAACACCTTAGAGGAAAAGAAATGGAAAGGCGGAAGAGCAACCTACTATCCGACATGAGAAGAAGCCAATCGAAGAATCAGTGGTGCCGGCGAAGCAGTAATTTTTGCAAGGAAGAAATACGACAACAACTAAGAAGAAAATGAGGTATGTAAAAGAAGAGTATGCGTCGGAGAAAAGAGAGATAGATAAATGAATTGCAAACCCTATAAAAAGTTGAAGTGGGAATTTAGGCTTAAAAGGGGAAAAAATTATAATTTGACGAGAGTGGGGAGCACGGGAGACTGTAGGAGCGAGTGGCGTTAGCGAACAAAATCAAATCGGGAAGAAGTGAAGAGAAATAAAAGAAATTGAAAAAAATAATAATAATAAGTTAACCTGGGATGTTTGCAGGAGCCGACGAGTAGAAAAACAACAAAAACAATTAAGTAAAAGGAGGACGGAGAGTTTGGGAGAAAACCCTAACCCTAGGCCCCACTAACCTTCGATTCCTCACAGCAGTACCAACCTTCGATTCCTCACAGCAGCCACACCATCATTTTCGGCGAGCTTTGAGCGCAGAGAGACCGAGTCGCTTCTTTGATTACTAGCCTTCAGCTTCAAGGCCTTCGGCGCTTCAAGCAGAAAATGAGAGTCTGTTCGGTCATCTTCTCTGTCGCACTCTTAAATTAGTTTGATTTGTCGTTTGACCTAAATGACCTTATAGCCGTTACTTACATCTCAAAAAATAAAAATTATTTTTTACATTTCCCAAAAAAAAATATATTTTACTGCATGTTTTAATAAGTGAACTATTAAATAGATAAATAATAAATTAATATGAATTCATATTTTAAAATTTTAAATAAAAAAAGAAAATTTTATTTAATTATTGAATTCAATGCTATATGTTTAAATATATCATAAAAGCGTTTGGATTAACATCATTAAATATAAATAAAAAGATATTAAACTCTATAAATTATTTTTAGTGGATTGCTTTATAAACTATTTGACTAATCTCCTTGGATAAAAAAAAATTTTGATCATGCTATAGAAATAATATAAGAAGAAAAAGAGCTTATGAAGAAAATTTTGAAGATAAGTAAAGAGAGTTTAATAAAAAAAATTAAGGTCTCATCTTCCGAATTAATGATATATACAATTAAATGTATACATATTACATCATATACTATAGTCATTAAATAAAATTTCTTATACTTATATATATAATATATATATATATAATATATATATATATATTGGTTAGATTATTTTGTTTCTAATTTTGAATTCTTTTAGTTTAATATTTTAGTCTTTTTTTTTTTTTGAATCCAAACTCGATCTATAAATCCTTATTGATACATATTAAACATAATAAAATAAATAAATAGATGAAACCCCATAAAAATATGTCATGATTAAGATGAACAAATTATTCAAACAAAGTCAACCTAAAAATCTAAATATTAGGGGAGATAATTTACAATTATATTAATTTAACATTCTAGTTTCACTACAGCAAAATACAATTAACGGAGGCTTTTTTCGATGGAAAGTGATACTTTTCCTGCGGTTTTCCAGTGGATAAATTTCTGCATTTAAAAAATGTGCCGAAAATTTTTTCCAATAGCCTTTTCCGGCGGTAAACATATGTCTGGTAGCTTTCGGGTGCTCTTTGCCGCCGACAATTCAAAAAAAAATTCTTTGGCAGTCTGGGCGCGTTTGGCACTCTTTGGCAGACCTCTCATTGCGCCGACTGCCCGCTGAAGCCGACTACCCGCACTTCTCCCGCCGAGTGCCGCACTTTCCTGGCTGCCCGCACTGCCCGCGGCTGGCCCAGGCGCGCTGCTGCCTATCTAGATGCATCCCTCGCTGCCTGCTGCATTCGCCGCGCTGACCGACTGCAAATGCCCTGCTCTACCTGCTGCACGACTGCCGATGCCCGCTTAGTCTACCCGCCTGCCTATGCGCATCTGGTGGGATTCAAACTCTTTTCAATTCAAATTCATATTAAACATTTAACCATTTTGCTGCAATGCCAAATATGTTTTATTGCTTAATATTTTATGTTTAAACTATATTATTTATAAAATTAATAATCATTTTTAAAATTGAAATTATTAAATTAAAATTAATAATAAATGTAAAAATTAAAATTAGTAATTACCTCAACTAAAGTATAATCATTAAAATTAATAAAAAATGAATTAATTAATTAAGCAGTCTGTCATAATTAAAATTAAATTAAAACAAATTAATAACTTCATAATTTATTCAAATACTATTAAAATGAAAAAAAAAATTAAAATAAATTAAAATTTAAATAATAATTTTAAATTGACATCTTTAATTTAGGAAAAAGTTAACTTAAATTAGTTAATATAAGTTTTATTCTTTTTTTGTTAAATCATTTAAATAAATAAATTTTTAACATTTTACTTAATTATTTAAAAGCAGCTGGAAATCTAGAAAAGCCGCCGGAAAATTGTCCGCCGGAAATCCTTTAGAAAATTGCCGGAAAGCCGTCGGAAAATTGACCGCCGAAAAATTCCGCCAGTAATGGGTGATTTTCCTGTAGTGTTTATTTTATTGCATTTATTATTAGAAAATTCTTAAAAAAAATTTGCAATTTTTTTTCTCCACAAGCTTTGTTTATGTATTTTTATATTGTTAAAGAACCAACATCAATAATTAAAATTAATTTTATTTCCTTAAAACTAATTTTCTCCACAAGCCTTGTTTATGTATTTTTATATTCCTTAAGGTTTTTCAATTTTATTTCCTCTGTTTCAATTCCTTAAAACTAAAGTAAGACTTCGTTTGGGATGGCTTTCTTATTGGTTCTTAAAGCTTTTTTTTTTTTTATACAAAACTTTTAATTTTTTATCTTTAAAAACTGTTTTAAGAAGCAGTAAGAAAGCCATCCTAAACAAAACCTAAGCCATGTTATTAATAACCAAGTACTTGGCTACGCCTAGTTTCCATCAGTTCCTAGACAAACATTATCCTCTTATTAATGTGAGAAATTGTAGTAAATGCCTTTCTATTGTAAGTTACTGAAATCTGAGAGCTATATGACAGTTCTCATATAAATCCCTAAATCCTAAAAAAAAAGTAGAGTAGAATCATACCTAGGACAGAAGAGTTTTGAACTCTTTTGTCATATCTCCACATACTCTGATTTATCAAGAAGTCAAAGTTTCCATCATTGCTCACATTGAAATTATCTAGGAATGTCAAAAGAGTACACTCTGTAGGCTCTGGTGCAAAATTTTGATCAATCACCACATCAACTGTCTGATCACAAAAAGCCAAATTTTTAGTTTAAAACCATTAGCACAGCTTTAAATCTTATTTTGCGAAATATTCCAATAACAAAAAATCTATTCGGAAAACTCACACAGAGAAGAGCATAAAGGTCATCCATGTCATTAGGATTTGAAACATTGTAGCTATGGTTAATGATTGTTTTATCCACATTTTCACCTCCTGCATCAGAGACATACTGTTCACAAGCGAAGTCAATCTCATTTTGGATATCTTACATGTAAAAGCTAAGTAAATATACAAATGGTTACACCTTCAATTTGTAATTTTCTCTAGAAAAGGTCCACATGCCCTGCCAAATGAAAAAAATAATCATTTCATAGGTATCATAGCATAAATAAATGATTCAATTTATGATTGGTTTCAGAAAATTATAAAGAAAATTCTTCTTTATAACTTTCTGTGGCATAAGTCAAGAAAACTTTTTTTTCATCCACTATGATAGCGAAATGTGGAATATTTGGGTTACTTTAAAATGGAAAATGCTAATAATAATACTTGATTATTTGTACTTTTATTGAACTTTTCTTCTCATGCAACCCAAAGTAAGGTATTTCACCCACAAATAAGGCATTTTAACTGAAAATGAGACACTTAAACCTGGAAATAAGACATTCAGCCAACTGCCTTTAATTTGTTTGTGTAAATACCTTATTTCTGAATATGTGGAAGACAAAAGTAGAGCAAAGAATATCAGAAATTAGAAGTTAATTTTTTGATTTCGTGGCAATGATTAAAATATGGATCTATCTAGAAGTTTGTATAGGCCTTCAACAACATTTCTATGTAATTTCTTGTTTCTTGCTCCAATTTTTATTTTGTTAATTTGAATTCAATCTCTCTTGTTCACTCATATTGGCTATGCCAAATTTGTTGGAATACCAGGTTGCAATCCATCCAAGCAACAATAGGTTTGAAATGAGTTGTGACATTTGCTGCTTCTTTGCTTAAGCAATTGTAGTTCCCTTTAATATTAAATAAAACGATCAACGAAATTGCTATACATTTGTTAGAAAGTTTAATTTTAAAGAAACCAAAGATAATTCTTAAAAGGAACACAACAGTTGAATATAAAACAGCTAATATGCATTTCAAGTTGAAACTGTGAGATCATGCTAGAAGTTACAAAATAGAAATGTCAAGTGAGAACATAAAAGAAGAAAACATTATTGAACTTACTACATCATACACTAAGTTAACTCAAGCCTCTGAATTTGAGAAAGCATTCCGCATTCTATTTTTAGTGTATCTTGAAGAAAAACCTTATTCACAATAGATTGTTATCTCCTAAAAATCTTATAGGATAAATTTGAGCTATAGAAAGGCAAACAGAATTTTCACCAGTTGTCTGTGAAGGAGTTTTTTCTTATAGTGGTAAAAATGCTGCAAAGTTGCATGATTGCTGCTTTCCAATATTACTTACGAAATATAAAATAAATTGAGCTAATTATTTACCGTGATGAGCGGCCATCCAAGCTGCTCCAGTATCATCGCAATACCTGAAGAATCATTGGAAGAATTAGTTAGTTGGGGTTAAGTGCGGGTGAGAACTGGCGTTTGCGAGTGAAATCAATTTATGAAGAATTTGAAAAATGCAAAGAGCAAATAATAATCGAAAAATATTGATTAAACTAAAACATTGGGATGTTTGTTGTAACTGGAGAGAAATTAAAATTGGATATTAAAAAAAACTGCACATATGGGGTGTATTGAAGCACCTAATTAGAATAGAAATTAGTCAACATTTCAATGCATCATCTTCTCTAAAAGTTAACAATCTGAAAGGTACCTTTCTTGACTTTACAGTCGTATTTTCAAGTTCAGCCTTGGAACGTTACTGCCTTCTCCTTATAGTTTCATGGTACTGCTTTGCATTTACATAAACAGACTCCACTGCCATTTCGATGGGCAAAGGCATTCGAGCGTGTCCTCATTCCAAGAAATTGAGGATGCACGTGATGGAAAGCATCTGTAATTATTAGCATTAGAACAACTTGGCTGGAATATGATTTATCAACTAATATGAGTATTATGTGATTCAAACAGCTATATTATTTTATTTAAAAACAAATTTAAAGGAAGGCTGATTGGAAAATACTATATACCAAAGCCTGTGGCACGTAGGTTGCCATCATACCATGATACAGATCAGAGAATGAATATGCTGCACACGGCTATAAAACTTTAAGGAAAAAAGCACATGAAGTGGAAAGCACCTTTGTGTTACGTAAGGTGAAATATTAAGCAGAAAGTGTACATTGCTATTGGATCACATGAAACATATATATGCTGGTTAGAACTCAATACAAAATTACCTATTAAAAAGTGATCTATCTTTTTTTTTTTTTTTTATAAACTGCAAATTGCATTAATAAAAGAAATAAAAGAACAACCAACTAAGTGATAGTAATCCTATCACTTTCCTCCTTTAACAAAGAAAAGAAACTAGGAGGAACCTTATTCACTTCTAAACAATCCCAAAGAAAATCACCTCTCAAGGCATGGTTAGCACACCAATGAGCTAACCTATTACAACCTCTATTGAAAAATTGGAATAGAAATACCTCAAAATCTTTGAGAAAGTCCAAGTCCTCTCCATTAGAATTGCCCATCTTTAAATTCTGATTCATAGCAGCTTTTTGTAAATGATTGATGACATTGAGGTTGTCTCCCTCCACAATTAAACCTTTAGTACTCAGCATCCAATTTTGTAAGACCTTCTTCAAAGAACAAAACACAAAGACATCAAGAAATCCAACATCCCAGTGCAATAGAGAGAAACCAAAAGCCAAGAGCATCCTTCCTTTATGGTCTCTAATTATTCCTCCAATCCCAGCTTCATTAGAACGTAGAAGAGCTGCATCTAAGTTTACCTTGATCCAACCGGGTGGAGGGGGATGCCAATAAGAAGAGATCAGCTTATTATGCTGTTTAACATCCCAGTGGTCTGTAAGAATCAAGCAAGAAGAGCTAACAGCTTGGTATATGGCATTCGATATAATGGAAGTAGTTCCAAGTTCTTTTCCATTATGTATAAAACTATTTCTACTCTTCCAAGAATTGAAAACCAGAGAACAATAAAGATTGGCCATAAAAAAGTTCTTCTCCCCTGTCATTTTTAATAAATACAAACATTCCTCTAGGCTATTTAAAATTGGAAAACCGAATCCCCATTTTTCAGCCCATCCGTGATAAAGAATGCCAGGTTGTTCAAACGATCAACCTCAATTTAAATGAATGTAGGCCAGCTATCCAAACTTCTATCAAGGATCCATATATATCTTTCAATATGCTGACAGATTCACCATTTTTAATTCTCCATCTAACGATTTGCTTTAAAGCTTTGGCACCACTTTTTAACAATTTCCAAGTAGATGAAGAGTTATATTTTCTCTCCTCTTCCCATACATCTCTTCCATATTTAGAAGATATTGCTTTGCTGAAAATAGAGTTTGGCTTGTTCAGAAAATTCCACACCACTTTAGCTCTAAGTGGTTCAATATAAGCCACAGCAGATTGAATACCGAAACCTCCTAGCTCTTTCGGTTTACATAACTCCTTCCATGATACAAAATGTAGCCCACAATCACCATTGTATTTATTCCAGATAAATCTCCTGCTCATTTTGTCAATTTTCTTCAAAACCGAGTGTGGCACCAAAGAAATAGCTGAGTAGAATATCGGGATGGAAAGTAATGAAGAGTTGATCAGTGTAATCCTACCAGCAGTAGATAAGAAAAAGTGATCTATCTTAAACATGGAATCTAATTATAAAATATAAAGGGAACAAAGCCCATACAACTGATTTGCCAAGTTCCAATAGAGTGGGGCATCATTGGAGGTAACAAAGTGAAGATTGGTTGCCATCGCTGTTCTTCCTGTGGGGAATTTCCATCAGACCGTAGATGTAGTTGAAGAGTAAGATATATGAACATCATTAATAAATATTTTTTATCAAGCCACAAAAGTAACGTGAGATTCTTTATAGATAAAAAATGAAGATGTTATGAGAACAAGCAAACTTACGTGAAAAAATCAAGCATTCAATTTACTAAATCACTCATGTGACAAAAAAGGTTTCTTAATATGGTTGACCAAATATTTCTACTCTAGAGCCGTGTATAGTGGAAACTTCAATATAGAATGAAATTGGGCCTAACATAGCCGTGTACAATGCAACTTTTATTGAAGGAAAGGTTTTTTAAATATATATAAAATATAAATAATTACAAACTTCTTCATCAAAAGCTTAATGAATTTACAAAGAGAAGTAAATTAAGATACTATGGCTTGAATTCATAACCTGATTCTCTTAAGGAAGTGTGAACAACCATCAAATGTTTCATAAAGCTACTACATATGAGCAAGTTGATTGTTTCAAAAACAAATTTTAGAAAACAATGAGAAAAGTATAAAAAAATAGCAGACAAACAAAATATAATTGTTATTGTGGTTTGAAAAGCAAAGCAGTGAGAAAGAGATCCTAAACTTACTTTGATCCACATACAAAAATATATATAAAAACAAACATAAATTTATATAAGAGCAAAAAATTTATTGAACTCAACATAAAAAAAGCTCATTAGCACAATATTAATACAATTTTACAACAAAAGCCTTAAATAGAAAGTTAAAAGATGCAAATCATGTAATTTTAGTGAACTTTAAATACTAAATAAAGTGAGATACTTTAAAAGAAAGAACATGGAATAGAGCTACAAGCAAAAATCAGACGACAGACTAAGAGACAAACTAATTAAAATCAATAAATCCAACTAACAAGACATATTAATAAGATATAAATTATCATTCTTTTTAGAAGGGAGAAGTATTTTGAATGTATAAGAGAAATCAAATGAAAAAACTTCAAATAGAGTGAAGGGTTGTTGCACAACCAAAAGAAGCATCTTGAGAGATAAAACTGTAGAAGTATATGAGGTCAAACAAAAAAAATAAAAGGAACAATATTAAGAGTTTGGTAGGTAAAAAATATGAATAAGAAATATCTATATGGAAGAAAAAAATATGATGTTCTGAGAGAAGAAATCGAGGATAGAGGGGTCGTCGGTGAAAGGACGAGGCAATTAAAAAAAAACTAGGAAGAATGTTAAGAGAAACTCACATTGGGATGTTTGATATCCGGCCAGCAAAACATTCACGTGAGTAGACATCTCCTTACGAGCACATGAAATTTTATACAAAGAGAATGCGCTATTTTATGCAGGGATGCGTTGATAGGAAGAAGAAATACGCCATTTCGCTAGTAGATAAAGACTCCTCCTTATAAAGAAGAAGGGACTCCTCTTTAAGAAGGTATTGGAATATTAACGATGGATATTAATTTAAGATTTTTAATCAATGATCATGATGATGTATTGGGAGATTCACAAACAACACTTTAATAGTAGTATAAATATGCTGCTGATATATGTTTGGATTGATCTTATTTCAATTAGTATAATTTTCCATCTTAAATTTATTTGATTATGTTGATCTAGATATTCTAATAGTGGTTGCATATTCATAGTAGTATAGATATGCTGCTGATATATATTCGGATTGGCCTTATTTCAATTAGTATAATTTTCCATCTTACATTTATTTGAGTATGTTTTTCTAGATATTCTAATAGTGGTTGCAGATTCATTTTCTTCCCACTGTATTTTTCCCACACGTGATGTATCATTTTAATACTCCAGAGATATAAAAGCTTACAAGAAGAAAATTAGGAAGGATCGAGAAAATAAGAACAAAGACATGGTAGAATGACTAATTGATTGTCAAGAAATATAAATTATAGATATTGGAACAAAAATAAAGATAACTTCACCTTTAGATGTTTGCTCTATCCTACGAGTAGAACATTTGAATTGTCTGAGAGCATATACGATTTTATACAACAAAAAGAATGCAATCATTTGGTGCAGGAATGCATTGATTCAAAGAAGAAATAAGGATGGATGTGTTGGAAAAAGAAGAGCATATGAAGTCATTTATTTACGAAGAAGAAGGTATAGGAATATAGTCAAAAAAATTAACGATGCGTATTAAGTTAAAGTTTTTTTTAACGAAAACTCAGGATGATATATCGAAAGATTGACAAGCATCATTTTAATTGTAGTATAGAATTAACAATAGTGTTGTTATGTGAAGTTTTGAGGATTTTAATGGAGATTGAGTTCTAATGTAGTGGTTAATCAAAAACCTAGCAAACAGAGATGGCTAACAGCAAAAGGGTTGGGGGAGTACAAAGAGAAGATAACCAATGGTTCTTGAAGCCTAACCAGAGAATTTCAATGAAACATAAATGAGACTCTCATGAAAGAAATTAACAAGGCATTGAAGGAACAAATAAATAAAAGGATAAAGAAAACAATCAAGCTAACCTTCACACATAAAGTTGAACAAAGCAAAAATTCTTTTTATTAATCCCACAATTGAATTCATCTTACATGACACTTGTTTATATATGAAGAATAATCTTGGCTAATTCTAAGGGAGGATAGCCATAGCTTAATATAGAAGCGTTTGGACTAAATAAAAAAATGCATCACATAAAAACTTATATGAGATGACTACAGGTAATATAAAAAATAAAAGAAAAATTTAACATAAAATAAGCAAATATTAAAAACTAATGGTGTTTATAAATCAACCGTAAATCAATTTAAATTAAAAAATGCGTAATAACATGTAGTGGGAATGATAAAATTAATAAATCAAATTAACTCATGTTATAAAAGTTTAATAAATTTACACAATCACAATAAATAAGAATGTGAGACATCTTAGAATGTAAGTAATAGAAATTAAACATGAATTTGGGCAAATGGTGTTTATAAATCAATAGTGAGCAGTAATATGATTTAGCAAATCACAAATTGTTTATAATAATTAATTTACCTTGAATGATATGTAGGGCAAGATGAATTTTGAAAAACAACAGGGAACAATGAGTAGGACCAAATCGTGGCTTGAAGTGGATCGATGGGAGGTTCTGCAAAATAGGATATTAGGTATCCAAAGTGCAAACGAGAAATATGAATAAATTAAAAAAAATACAATGAAACTAAGAAAAATTTACATATAAAGAGAATATTATCTCAACTATTAAAGTGTTGAAGTTTTTACATTTCTTGCATTGAATAGAGACAATTCCTGAATTCCAAGCAATGGAATATCATAATTTTTAAGGAGAACTAATTCATTTAAAAGCATTGAATAGTCAAAATGCAAAAACAGGAAGAAAAATATCGAATGAAAACTTACAGGTAATAAAAGCGCAAATATTAATGTGGATTGATAAAAATAATGAATAATACATTGGCAAATACTTATATGTTTTGGAATTAAAATTATTGAGTGACATACAAAGACATTTAAAACAACGATGAAAGAACGATAAAATCTGATTATTACTAAGCAAGGCATATAATACTTTTGAGTCAATGTAGATAAGTTTAGTTCATGCCAATATGAAATAAAATAAAGATGCTTCCACGTATATTAATTTTCTCATTTCCATCCGCAATACTGGATTGATGCACGTTTTCTTGTCCGGCCAGTCGACTGGAAGGTTCCCTCGCATCGACGAAGAAATGATGAATGAAGAAGAAAGGAGGAAGTTTTCCTATCGAAGAGGTAAACGGAATCAACTTTATTAAATGGCAAAGTTGATAAGAAAATCATTTACTGACAAAGTTGATTCTGTTTATTGAAAATGAAAATATGTCCAATAGAAGAAGTGGATAAAAAAAATCATTTATTTATAAAGATGATTCCAATTACCTCAATCGGAGAAACATTGGTGAATGTTGAATCCAAAAGCAATCGACAATGACAAAAACGAAGATGAGGTATGTAAAAAAGAAGTAGGTGGACAAAGCATATAGAGAGAATTGCGACTTGAAAACCTAAAAGATTTAAAAGAGGCGAAGTCGTGGGGCATCGAAGAATTTGTGGAATCCTGCATTCGACGAGAGAAAAAAGAGTGAGAGAAAGTTTGTTTCGGCGAGCAAAACCCAAATGACAACAAAAGACGAACAAGTCAGAAGTAAAAAAATTGGAGAAATTTAAAAGAGGCGTTAATAAATTTACCCTTTGAAAAGGGGGTGTTTGTTGCGAGCAGAACAGGAGAAGGCACCGACAATGGGAAGAAACAGTGGGATATTTGATGGCGAGCACATGAAGTTGTATAAAGAAAGGTAAGAATGTCGCCATTTCATGTAGGGATGCGTTGATAGGAACGAATGAGGAGTGCAAGGATGCGAAGATAAATGAGGAGGGAAGCGTTGATTGAAACAATAAAAGATGGATTTTTATTCGCAAGCAGATGAGTATAAATGGTTAAGAGAATGAACGATGGATATAAAGATTAAAATTTTTAACGGCCAGGATGATATGGGAAGAATCACATACGGCAATTTAATAGTAGTATATATATAACACACCAATTTCTAAATGGCTGCAAAACATATAACATGAAGAAGTTTATTTTGATTTAAATAAGTTAATCTTAATGATATTTTTAATTCATTTAAAGATTATAATATTATATAAGCAAATATATAAATTTAGAGGTTAGATGTGTATATACACCCACCGATGCTTAACCTTGGTTGGTGGGCGAGCAAGGTTGGGTACCCCCAACCCGCATTCGATTCCCCTTGAGCAGCAGAGCCTCTTAAGTGGAGACCATAAGTGAGGGCCAGGAGGTGGTTCGGGGATGACAACTGGTGGATACCCTGTTCCACACCAAAAAAAAAAAAGTATATACTTAATTCCCCCAAAAGGAATTCAAATTACTACATGAAAGGTGTAATATCTGAAACTGTAATTAGCATGGCATTGTTGTGTCTCCTATTATGGTTAGTGGTCGAATGAATTTATTTTCTTGAGGTATGCGGCCAATGACCTACTGAATAATCATAAATCTGAATTTTAGAACATGAAAGTAATATGGATACGGGATACACCTATGCATAATAGTAGACTATGCATAGACATAGAAACTAGGAGCAATGAGATAAAAACAACGCAGCTCATCTTGATACTGCTCGTTAAGAGCTTTGGCAATCAACTAAGAGATCTTAAATTCGAAACTTGTGTATGTGACGTGTGTACGATTTTGACTTAATTGGCTCAAAAGTCCCAAAAAAATGGGATCAAACAAAAATAAACTCCTAGGCATTAAAATTTTTGACAGATTATAACTTATGAAAAGTTCATACTCCTATATATAATTAGGGCCTATCAAGAGAACATAATATTTCATCTAATAAAAAAGTTAGAAGGCAAAGAAAAGAGATAACATAGCGTTTGTCAATATGATAATAATTCTTTTTGTTGCATTAGTTGATGTATTAACAAGTTTTTAAACAAGTTTATTTTGAGTTTATCTACTTAGTGATGATTTTCTTCGTTCGCAAAGGCTATATTTTCAAAAGATTATGAAAATAAGATTGGACATAAAATAGAAAGGATAGATTAAAAGTTCAATGTTTAGATAAGGGATGAACTAGAAGATAATAAATATTAAAATTATTTAAATGATATCGAAATTACATAATAATAATAGTAATAATATAATAATTATGCAATAAAATAAATTTGTGACTGCAAAATAAATAAATCTCATACGTAAACAATATATATTTTATAATTTTAAATTTAAACATATTCAATCATTATATTTAATTCAAATTTAATATAAATTTAGTTCATATATAAGTAAATTTAATACAAATAATATTATTTTATATTATATGTTTAGATATAATTTTTAATTATAGATTATATATATAATCCACATTATAAACTTGCATCTATAGTTCATGTTAGATCATTTATATTAAAAATAGATAAAAATTAGTGATGGGAACATAAGATCGTGGAGAGTATCGGAGACATGGCCATCAATCTACGACCACGATTGAGTCATTGTATTTCTAAGTTGTTTTACATATTTTCTTATTTATGATGTCATATTGTATTTGCTTTATTAGTTTTCCATTGTACCCTTATGTAAGCCCTAGGGGCATTGTCGTCCTTTATTTTTGTGAGTCTTTGTACAAGGCTATTTATAGCCTAGTGTTCTCCTTTTGAAGGTAATGAATGATTAATTATAAACTTTGTTTTTCTTGTTTTAATTCACATGAGAGCTTGAGAGATTGGAGTGAGATTCCTAGGAGAGGGAGAATTGTGCAACACCCACCAACCTAGATGAGTCGGGTTTGTGGTTCTACCTTTTATCTCTTTCTTTCCTCCTCCCTCTATCACCACTGGCCGTACCTTCCTTCCATCACCTTGTCCAAAATTTTATCAACACCAAACCCCTTCTTCATCCCCATCGAATTCTCCAAACAACCTCCACCTAGCCGTAGGTTCCCTTACCCGAGCCCCATTCAATCCGCCGGCCCTAGCCCCTTGCCCACTCATGGATTTACTTCCTAATTTTGATTGTCATAATTTAGAAAGTTTTTGAATTTAAATTCACCCAATTTGAAATTTAAATTCTTTTCTAAATTATAAAATCTATTTTGGAAAAGTATCCAAATCTCTTTCCATTGGATTTTAAATTATTTTGGAATGAATTATTTTATTCCAACTCTAATCATCTAAATTAAGGAAGCATTAAAGCCTCCTCAATTTCCCCCATCCCCGTAAAGCCGCCGTCCCCCTCTCTCTACCCGCCCCTCTCTCTCTCTCTCTCTCTCTCTCTCTCTCTCTCTCTCTCTCCAATCCCCTCTCAACTTCTATTTCCTATTTTAGAATGAAATATTTAGGATAGATTTTGAATTCAAATTAACATAGTTTGAAGTTCAAATCTTTCCTAAAATCCTTGAATCTATTTAAGGAAAGTTTCCAAATTTGATCCAATTTGAATTTCAAATTAAATTGTGTCTAATTAAATCTTTCCTAATCCCAAAACCTAAACTTAGAAACCCAAATCTCCTTCCCATAAATCCCCCCATCTCCTTTAAGCCGCTGGCCTCTCTCTCTCTCTCTCTCTCTCTCTCTCTCTCTCCAATCCCCTCTCTCTCTCTACATTAACACATCTCTCCCCTTTAGGAATTAAATTCAAATTTTATTCCTAATTCCTGCCCAATTAAAAATATGAAATTTATTTCAAGTTTTTTATTAATTCTTTCCCTCTTAACCTACTTCCCCTCTTTCAACATGAAGTTAAGTTTCTCAAACCACCAGCTCTTGGTCGGCCACCTCTCTTACCTTCTCCTACTTGGATTTTGAGAGAACTCCTTCTCTCTCAAAAGAGAAACAACAAAGGCAACCAAGAGACTAGTCCTCCCGCACCTCGACGCTACAAGTTCAATGCATGGCCGATCTGGAACTTGATTACGGACTCACCTACGACGAGCAAGGATTTGTTTGCATCTTGCATTCGACCTTCTTCGACGTCAATCTGCACATCGATTAGACCATAGAGGAGAACGTAGAAAGCATCTTAGACACATTGGTCGAGGCTATTGAAGAGCAACTTGGAACCGTCTAGTGGAGGATTACAACTGATCCTTGTCGAAGGTCTTCTAATCTTCCTCTTCATATATTTCCTTAGTCTAATAATCTTTCTTGTGATTTGATTTTAGTCATGAAGATCGTGTCTGCACAATTCTGCCAAGCTTAGTAAATGTAGGGAATTGAGTGCACTTCATTTGTTTCTAATCTTATTGTTAGATTAGAGCTTGTTGTTGAAAGCTATTATATTTGCATGTGTTGATTTCTTATGTTATTTTGTTGATTCAAAGCTCTTGATGTGAAACTTGGCTTAAACGGAAGTGGCTGCCCTTATGTTTTATTTTATCATTTTTATTTACTAATAGTTCTAAGTGTAGTATTAAAGACTCATTCCATATGACGGGTCAAGGGAAGCACTTCAGCTCGAGGAACAAAGTTATTTCCTAATATCTATTTTACATCCTGATAGATCTCCTTGCATGCAAAATCTCTTTAGTTGCTAAACCATAAAACCAAGTATACTTAAATGGCATACCTAGGTGCTCTCACAATCCTGCTGATACAAGATTTGAAAAAAAAATTAACGCACACGGTTTCATTCCTGAATTTGCCTCAAGAGGCATCCAAAACCTTAAGGTCCTTGGGTGACCCTAACTTGCCTCAAGAGGCATCCAAAACCTTTAGGATCCAACGCTAGAGCTACCTAAGTCCATTAAAAGCCCTATCAACTTTTTACATACTCATTTGTATTAGGTTGAAGCCAAACCCAAAAAACCCCTAGGTAGGTTAAGATGAATCATCCATGGTTTAGTTGATCCTGAATTTACTTAGAAGCCACATAAGGACCCTAGGACATTTCCTAATGACCTAAGATTGGTACTGGACTACCCTAGGTCAATTAATTCAACTCTAAATTAAACCTTTTAAAACTTAAACTACACCCAAAATACCCTAAATCCTAAGACATATTCTAGGTGGTCCATAACCCTAGAAGCTTACCCTAGGAACCCTTGACTTGCTCTTGTATCTACCCTATAGATCAATGAGTCTAGGTCAACCTATTTATACTACGAATCTATGTTCAAAGTGGGTTTGACCAAGGTCACCGGTCTACCCTAAACACCCAAAAATCAAATCCAACCACCTAATCTAAATCCAATAGCTTGGACATCAAGTCTAAGTGGTTATAAGCCATTCTAAGAACACTGACTCGTGTTTGAGCCATGGTCAATTCCTCTTGATCATGGTCAACTCAAATTTGACTAAAATCATAAAATAACTCAAATAAATTCTACATATCCAATTTATTTAGCATTAGTGGTCTTAACATATTCTAAAGACATTTAGATTCACGCTTAACTCATCATCAAGCCCCCTGAACCATGATCAACATGAAGTTGACCAAAATACCCAAATAACCCATTTCACTTTAACCAAACCTAAGTAAACCAAACCCAAACCCCTACAAATCTTATGCAAAACTTCTTAAAACCCGAAGCTATCCAAATTGGTCCAATTCTTTTAGGCCAGACTAAGGACAAAATTCAAATGAACCTGACCCTATATGTGAACCTAAACTATGATTTAGACTTGGTGCACCCATTTTCTACCTTACATAACTATCTTCAACTATCCCAAGTATATCCCCACCATCAACGGCCACCTTAGATGGCTGCTCACTGGCATTTCGATCAAAAACCATTGTATTGCTAAGGTAGCATAGATGGTTCAACCTTAACATAATGGCTAGCTACCCATTTGCCATGAAACATTCCTAGACACCTGATAGCACCCTATTGGATTGTCACTAATGGTTTCAATCTTCAATTTGCATAAATGTTACTAGAATAGGTGGAAAATTTTCAAAGATTAGCCTATAGATAGCAAGGCTTCCACTAGGGATTAGTCATGCAAATCAATACCCTATCCATTCGTAGAGCTTCAGGATTTTCCCCCAATCAATCCCTAGCCCCAAATTTGGCTCTAACCTCATAAACCACCAAGCTCCAATGAGATTTTCATGGTGAAGTCACCCAGGTTGATTCAACTACCCTCAGCCAAAGACTCATCCAATGAATTTGTATGTTGTGATTAGATGAAACCCTAACAGTAATCAACCCCAAGCTCTTCCAAATCATGGTATGCATAAATCCCTATAATTGGTTTTTTGGTTTCACAATTTATGAAACTATCTATAATATCGTGCAAATCTAACCTTTGAATGGTGCTTTGCTAAACTCTTGATCTTTCTTAATCCTTTCACAATTTTAAAGTATTTGAATAAATCAAAAAAATTAAATAAAACTTTAAAAATCATATATCATTCACCTAAACCAAATTTGATAATTAAGCCCTTCATGAAATCAATGGAAAGAGAAGAATCCATTGAATCAAAAAACCTAAATCATTTTGCTTCAAGAATTATTTAGGTTTAGATATTTTAGTTTAATTGTTTAATTAAATGACAAAATTATCTCTAATTGCCCTCAAATTCATTTAAAATTTTCCATGAGGTGTCATAGACCCAACAGAGTTTTCTCAGACTGATTTTAGCCATGCTTTATACATGGTAGAATTTTCAAATTAATGTTCTTCAAATAAACCTAAAAAAGGAAATAATTATGATGCCAAAATAAAATCATCTAGTACCCATCGCAATTAAAAAAAAATTAATTCTAGAATTTATAAAATTTTCCTAAAATACATTTCAAATCCAAATAACCAAAAATTTTCAAATATTGAACTTGATGATGGCAACTATCTACGGTTTTAATTTAAGAGATTTTGAGGTCATTTAATTAGAAATATATCAAACCCTACCTTGACCTGAGAAGACCTTGAGGAGAGAAAGAGAGAGAGGGAGAGAGAGAGGATCTTGTGAGGGGGAGCTTGTGAGGGGAGTCACAAGGGTTGCTTCAAGGATCGCTCTACTTGTTCTTCGTCTAGAGTTTCTCATCCGTGGAAGGGTCAGTAGAGGTAAGGAGTTAGCTTTTGGTTGTGGTTCTCTGCCAGCTTCAGGAGGAAGCAAAAGGAGGTAGGTTCTCTACCTTGCTGGGGTGGCAAAAAGGAGGTTCTTGTGAGGGCTTCTCCGCCTAGCCGTGGGGGCTAAAGGAGAGTCACGTTTTGTAGTGCAATACTTGGAGGGTGCCTCCAATCGACCTGGACGATAGACAAAATATCTTCAAGTCTCCATCTGCTGAACTTTACTGTGGGCTTGCTGTATACTCTCGTCCTGGACGATCCTATATCATCCTGGACGATATGATGACTCTGTTGCAATCTTGATTGATATTCCTGGACGAATAGAATATTTTGTCTGGCCGATGGCAATTTTATGTGCATCATCACTGGCAATAACACTGAGATTGCGTCCTGGACGATCCACGTATTCAGCACGTTTAAATCTTTAAATTCGCCCGGACTGATCCATATTGAACAATCGCCCTGGCCGATCCACGTTAGTCCTGGACGATAACGTGGCATATTTAAAATTTTTTAACTTCGACTGGGTCGATCAATTATTTTTGCATCTCCTGGAGATACACCTAATCGGCCCGGACGATATGATTTTTCAACGGTCGCCGGTTGACTCTCTGGGCCGATTGCTGTGTCTAATCGTGCCACCGATATCTATCGCCCGGATGATGGACCGCCTTTTGACCAAATCGGCCTGTACGTAATTATTGAGCCATATCGGCCTAGACGATTCTGGATCGGCCAGGACAATATGGCCGTTTCTTTAAATTTGACCGTTTCAGCCATGGTTTTTCACTCTCCACCTTTCTCTCTTTTTTTTTTTTTTTTTTTTTTTTTTGTTTTCCTAACTCCCTTTATGGGCTTGGTGGGAAACGTGTCCGAAAACTTCTTGGAGTTCTTTCGGGAGGGATTTGACCTCTCGATTTCAGGGAAAGCAGAAGATGAAGCCGCCTACCATCGTTTACAAAAGAGTTGTGGGATAACTGTCTCCAAGAATCATCATCCTAGCCCATCTCAGACCCGTATGGATCTTTTGCTCACACCTCCCTTGTTCATTCTGTCTCTTGCTTTCTTCAATACCAAGTTTCTTAGAGATTTTCAAAACCTTCCATTAACCTTACCTTCACATCCCTGACCTCCTATGTGAATCGATCCCTCTGTCGAAAATCAATATCAGGATTGTGTTGATCTTTTACAGCTAGTCCACACACGGGGATAAGCTGCACTTAATCGCCTCAGATCCTGATCTTGACTGGTCCACGGCGAATCACTTCTTCGCAGACCAATGCACCTTCCATGTTGGAGAGACTAGCTCTTTAGTAAAGATGACTAGACAATCCAACATGTCCTTCGCACCTCCATAATTCAAAAGCCGGGACGAATCCACATCACCCTCTCTACTTTCCCTCATTACTTTTCTACATCATGGCTCATAGAGAATTTAATACTTGCGGACGCTAATTTTTTATACATTGATCACTTAAACCCACAATCCGCGATCACAGTACAAGAGGAACCCAATCTAGGCCTTAGGACACTCATAGCCTTGTCTTGAAACTATACCTACTTGTACCTATCCACAAACCTCCACCCCTAACGTTTAACCCTTCACAGACCGTCTCCACCCTGAGGAACCTGGGGGTAGGAGGGGAGGCTCCCGCTCCCGCTCCCTTTCCTGACCCTTTCCTCTCCCAGCACTCACGGTTGATCAGTTGATTGAGAGGTTTGATCGATGGAGAGACCCGCTTTGACGCCTACGTTGCTGCACAGGAGAGCAACACTATGAGGACATTCCCCCGCTACGAGCAGCACCGCACTAGGATTTTAGCCGATTTGACAGTTTCCTTACTCACCAGCAGGCAGCAGCAGCATGACCAGGACATCGCTGGTTCAATGCTCAGTTTACCACATCTTGCAGCTACTTTCAGAGCCACATCCACCACCTCCTCAGATGATAGGATACCCTCGTTCTTTTAGTTGTGCTTTATGTTGTTTGTTTCCATTTTTTTTTTATTTAGTCTTGTTTATGTTTTTTTTTTCTTATTGTATCTGGACCCTCTTTTGTGATGAAAAAGGGGAGTAGGGTGTGGTAGAAAAGTTGTGGTTTTTGTAACTTTGAAATTTAAATGGACTTTTTTGATATTTTCCTACTTATGTTTGTCATCATCAAAAAGGGGGAGATTGATTGCAAATCTATTTTCATGGCTTATGTTTTTGATGATTGACAAACACTATTTCTCTTGGACTGCTTGTTGCTTTAACTTTTTCAGGAATCAAGATAGATCGAACAGAAAGCCAGTTCAGGATTGCGTAGGTTTAGGGTTAGTCAGTCTGTACTTTGTTTTTTAATTTCTTGAGTCTTCTTGTAATGTCAAAGAGACTGATGCTAAGTAACCCTACACACACACACTTGAGAGACTTAGAATTTCTTTTTTATCTCATATCGGCCAGGAAAATTTTTTTTTCCATCGCCTGGACGATCAGGCTTAAAACAGAAAGTCTAAATAAGGATTCTTAATTAAGGCACCGTCATTAAATATCGCCTGGACGATACGTGTATCGGCAAGAGAGATAAGCTAAAACAGAAAGAAGTTGCCGCCATAGACAATTAAGGTATACTAATTTTTAAATTATGGCCAGGACGATCCTGATGGCCTGGACGATATTCAACAATTATGCCTTAATTGATCAAGAAATCAAGGGAGTAATTAAGGATGATTGATACTGATCATATCGTCCTGGACGATCGCAGAATCGGCCAGGAACGATCCAGTCAAAACCTTAAGTTACTTCAGGACGATAAATATCGGCCAGCTCGTATCCAGGGCTAATTCTCAGACGATTTTCCTCTGATTTGAATCTATCGGCCAGGACGTCGATCGTGAGATCGGCCTGGACGATCAAGCCAAATTTCAATCGTCCAGAGTGTTAATCCAGGGTGATGTCTCTGGCCATCTTCTGAGTTTTGTACTAATCGGCCAGGCCGATGTCCATATTCGGCCTGGAGATAAAGTCGGCAACTTCAATTAATAGCTCCTTTGAAGCTCTTCTAGATGCTTGCCTTCGTCATATGATGCTAAAATCACTGCAATCACTGAATCTAAGGATTTGAACACTTACTCTTTTGATAACTTACTTGGCTCACTCATTGCTTACGAGCAAGGGGTGAATCAAAGAAGTCTTGATGCAGGTGAGAAGAAAAATGAGAAAACAATTACACTAAAGGTGCACAAATCAGATTCTGAATCTTCCGGGTCTGAAAGCGATGAAGTTGCCTTCATCACAAGGCAATTCAAAAGCTTTCTAAGGAAGAAACAAAAGCATCATCAAAGTTGGAGAAAAGGTAAGGATCATAAACATGTTAAAGAATCCTCTGATGTTGTTTGTTTTGAATGCAGTAAACCTTGACATGTGAGAGCCGATTTCCCAACACTTCAAGATAACACAAGCAAGGAAAAGATTGAGAAGAAACCTAAGTTTAAGAAGGACAAGAAGAGAATCTAAAAGGTGTTCTGGGCAGAATCTGACACAGATTCCTCTGAGACTGAACCAGAGAAAGAAACTACAAACTTGTGCTTAATGGGGGAAGATTATCTTGAGAAAAGTGATGAGGATGAGGTATGTAAACAAACCTATGATGAATTATTTGAAATTTGTGAAAGAATACATACATCATACAAAAAACTCAAGAAAACTCATGCAAGCCTAAAATTAGAACTTTTGAATTTATAAAAAGAGCCTGAAGTTTTTCTCAAAGATCATGCAACGATTGATTCAAATCACATGGCTCTTCTTGATGAATTTGATGATTTAAATAAAAAATATTTGGAATTAATTGATGAAAATAATGCATTAAAAGTTTCACACACCTCACTTAAATCTGATCTTAAGAAATCTAAAGAGAGTGTGAAAAATTTGAGGATTGAAAATGAAGTTTTAAAAAACACTAATTTGAAGATCTAAAATGATTTAGAAGTATGTAAGAAAACTAGGATGACATCTACTTTTGATCAATTGCCAAAACTTAGGAAGAGACATTATAACTCAAACCACTTAAGAAATCCCTTTCCTAGAGTTAGATGTTTTTCATGTGGCATGCTAGGACACATCTCACACACTTGCACCATTCACCATAGTACACATTGGGTGTGGAGACCTAAGATGCATAATTCATAACATACCTTACCAGCATTGCATTCTACTTTTCCTAAGAATGAGCCCAAACCTATTTGGGTTCCTAAATCTGACTGTTGTTGAGTTTTGCAGGAGTGCTCTCACCAAAGATCTCGTGGGGGCATAGGATAACTGGACATATGAAGGATTGCAGCTCATTCATGCTCAAACCTGCTGCTTCAATAATTTCTTGAAATATGTTTTATTTCAGTGTGTTTTATTTCCGCTTTGTTTGTTGTTTTTTTTATGTGTGTGTTTTGACTTCACTTTATTTTTAAAAATTGGCCATCCATATGTTGAATCTTTTCAAAATTTTAGATTTTGGAGTTTTGAAGATTGTGTTTAGCTTTTCTAAATTTAGTTAAAGGGAGAATCACCGTGGATAGTTTCTCTCCTTCTGACCTTGTTTAGTGGTATAAGTTTTCATCTCCAAACAAAAGTCTAACTCATTTTAGCCAATGGTTTTTGAAACTAAGATTCTTTCTATCTTGCTACAATATTCTATCTTATTCATAATATCCAAAGCTCTTACTTATCTCTCGAGTTATTTAAAATCTTGCCATTGCTTTTATCACATGTTTTTTATTTTGTTTTGTGACATATTCTTCCCAATGTTAGAGAGAGAGAGCTCCTATTCTCTAATATTTGGAGGATATACTCACAACTGAGCTTCTTTTAAGAGTTTGAAAAAGAGCTTTAGCTTGCAAGAATTAAAAAGGAAAGAGACCAATGACGCCAAATTGAAAATGGAAAATTATACACAATTGTGTATCAAAAATCAAAAGATGCTCAAAGAGCCAATCAAAGATTCAAGAGGCATAAAATGAGCCCACTAAAAGTAAGCTATCCCCTCTTTTCGGAACTCTTAAAACTTAGAGAACTCATTGACTATTTGATGAATTCAAAGGCTTAATTTCAAATTCCATGATTGAGAAGAAGTACTTTGTTTTATTATTTATGAGATAGTTTTTGTAAATAAGTTTGATTGAATCTTCTTTTTTCCAAATTAGATTTATTCTGAGTTATGCATTATTGTTTTTCAAAAGAAATTTTATACAAAAAAAAACGTCTAATTTAGGGTTAACAAAATCGGATATCTTACCTTTGTCTGATTAGGATTAGCTAAACTCCTTGATCTTATGGAACTCTAAAAGTTTAACTTTTTGAAAAATTCTCATATGATGCCTCAAAAAAAAAATTAGAAAAATTAAAATCCAAAAGTATTCGTTTTCTTTTTTATTTTCCTTGTGTTTTTGCTTTTCTTTTACTGTGTTTTTCTGATTGTTTTTCTTTTGTTTTATTTTTTAGGGCCTTGATCATCACCATCCTTTCCTTAGTTTCAATTTATAGTCACATCGTCCTAGCCGATATTTTTTATTGTCCTAGACGATAGGACAAAATATCTTCAAACTACATCTGTTGAACTTTTCTGTGCTTGCTGTAACTCATCGTCCTGGACGATCCTATATCGTCCTAGACGATATGATCGAACTCTGTTGCAATCTTGATGATAGTCCTGGCCGATAGAATATTTCGTCTGGCTGATGCAATTTATGTGCATCGTCCTGGCCGATACCTTGGATCATCCTGGACGATCCACGTGTCAGCACGTTTAAATCTTTAAATTCGGCCCCAGATGATCCATCATTCGACAATCGTCCTGGCCGATCCACCGTTAGTCCTGGACGATACACGTGGCAATAATTTAAAACATTTTAACTTCAGCCGGTGCGATCAATTATTGTGCATCATCCTGGATGATACACCTAATCGGCCCAGACAATCTGCTTTTTCAACGGTCGTCCGGCCTGACTCCTCGGGACGATCGTCTGTGTCTAATCGTCCTGGCCGATATCTAATCGGCCCGGACGATCGGACCGCCTTTTGACCAATCGGCCTGTACGTAATTATTGAGCCATATCGGCCTAGACGATTCTGTGATCGGCCAGGACGATATGGCCGTTTCTTTAAATTCTGACCATTCCAGCCATGGTTTTTCACTTCTCCACCCTTTCTCCTCTTGTGTTTTTCTTGCTAACTCCTCTCTATGGCTGGTGGGAAACGTGTCCGACAAAACTTCTAGAGTTCTTCGAGGGTTAGGATTGACCCTCATTTCAGGGAAGCAGAAGATGAAGCCGCCTACCATCGTTACAAAGAGTGTGGGATAACTGTCTCCAGAATCATCAATCCTGCCCACATATCATACCCGGTAATGGATCTTTTTGCTCACACCTCCCTTTGCTTCATTCTTGTCTCTTGCTTTCCTTTCAATACCAAGTTTCTTCGAGAATTTTTTGCAAACCTTCGCATTAACCCTACCTTCACATCCCTGACCTCCTATGTGAATCGATGCCCTGTCAAAATCACATATCAGGATTGTGTTGATCTTTTACAGCTATCCACCACCAGGGATAAGCTGCACTTAATCGCCTCAGATTCCATGCATCTTTGACTGGTCCACGGCGAATCACTTCCTTCGCCAGACCAATGCACCTTACCATGTTGGAGAGACTAGCTCTTTAGTTAAAGATGCTAGGACAATCCAACATGTCCTTCGCACCTCCATAATTCCAAAAGTCGGGGACCGAATCCACATCACCCCTCTACTTTCCCTCATTACTTTCTACATCATGGCTCATAGAGAATTTAATACTGCGGACCTAATTTTTTCATACATTGATCACTTAACCACAATCTGTGACCCAGGTCACAAGAGGAAACCCAATCTAGCCTTAGGACACATCATAGCCTATGTCCTTGAAACCAAATACCAACTTGTACCCTTCACAGTACTCGTCTCCACCCTGAGGAACCTCGGGGGGCTAGAGAGGAGGAGGCTCCCGCTCCCGCTCCCTTTCCTGACCCTATTCCTCTCCACCAGCACTCACCGGTTGATCAGTTGATTGAGAGGTTTGATCGATGGGAGACCCGCTTTGACGCCTACGTTGCTGCACAGGAGAAGCAACACTCTAAGGACATTGCCCGCTACGAGCAGCACCGCACTGAGGATTTTGCCCGATTTGATAGTTTCCTTACTCACCACCAGCAGCAGCATGACCAGGACATCGCCTGGTTCAATGCTCAGTTTACCACACTTGCCAGCTACTTTCAGCAGCCACCTCCACCACCTCCATCAGATGATTAGGATCCCTCATTCTTTTAGTCTGTGCTTTCTGTTGTTTGTTTCCTATTTTTTTTTAGTCTTTGTTTATTTTTTTATTGTATCTGGACCCTCTTTTTGTGATGATGAAAGGGGGAGTAAGGTGTGGTAGAAAAAGTTGTTGGGTTTGTAACTTTGAAATTCTAATGGACTTTTTTTTGATATTTTCCTACTTGTGTTTGTCATCATCAAAAAGAGGGAGATTATTGCAAATCTTTTTTCACGGCTTATGTTTTGATGATTGACAAATACTATTTCTCTTGGACTGCTTGTTGCTTCTAACTTTTCAGGAATCGAAGATCGGACGAACAAGAAAAGCCAGTTATGGATTGCGTAGGTTTAGGGTTGAGTCAGTTTGTACTTTTGTTTTTCAATTCTTGAGTCTACTTGTAATGGTCAAAGAGACTGATGCTAAGTAACCCTTCACACACACACTTGAGAGACTTAGAATTTCTATTTTTTCTCATATCGGCCAGGACGATTTTTTACATCGGCCTGGACGATCAGGCCTAAAACAGAAAGTCTAAATAAGGATTCTTAATTAAGGCAGCCGTCATTAACATATCAGCCTGGACTTATGTGTATCGGTCAAGATGATAAGCTCAAAACAGAAAGAAGTTGCCGCCATAGACAATTAAGGTATACTGTATTTTTAAATTATCGGCCAAGACGATCAATGATCGGCCTGGACGAAATTATCCAATTATGACTTAATTGATCAAGAAATCAAGGGAGTAATTAAGGATGATTTATATGATCATATCGTTCTAGACGATCGCAGGATCGGCCAGGACGATCCAGTCAAAAACTTTAAGTTACTTCAGGACTATAAATATCGGCCAGCTCGTATCCAGGGCTATTCTCAGAATGATTTTCGCATGATTTGAACTGATCGGCCAGGACGATCATGAGATCAGCCTGGACGATCAAGCCAATTTTCAATCGTCCAGTCTTGCATCCAGGGCGATGCTCTGGCCGATCTTCTGAGTTTTGTACTGATCGGCCAGGCCGATGTCCATATCGGCCTGGACGATAAAGTCGGCAACTTACAATTAATGAGCTCCTTTGAAGCTCTTCTATTTAAGAGCTCAAGTTCAACATTTTTAATGACCTTTGGCTGTTGCCTTAACCTGAGAAGACCTTGAGGAGAGAAAGAGAGAGAGGGAGAGAGAGAGGATCTTGTGAGGGGGAGCTTGTGAGGGGAGTCACAAGGGTTGCTTCAAGAATAGCTCTGATTATTCTTCGTCTAGAGTTTCTCGTCTGTGGAAGGGTTGGTAGAGATAAGGAGTTAGATTTTGGTTGTGGTTCTCTGCTAGCTTCAGGAGGAAGCAAAAGGAGGTAGGTTCTCGCCTTGCCGGGGTGGCAAAAAGGAGGTTCTTGTGAGGGCTTCTCCGCCTAGTCGTGGGGGCTAAAGGAGAGTCACATTTTGTAGTGCAATACTTGGAGGGTGCCTCCAAGGAGTGGACGTAGGTCGAGTTGACCGAACCACTATAAATTTCTGTGTTCTTGTTTTCTTGCTTCTGCACTTTTAATTCCGCATTTATTTTTTGTGGTGTTATTTTGGTTTATGTTTTTTATTCTTTGTTAAAAGAAATTTTAAAATACCAATTCACCCCCCCCCCCCCTCTTGGTTAGCTTGGGCCAGTTCTATAGGGCTTAACATCCCTAACGAACTTTCAACTCAGACTCAGGAGGAGTCACAATACTATTAGTATATGTGAATGATATTAACTTGACTAAAAATAATAAATAAGAGAAAGTTAGTTTAAAGAGAAGTCTTACTAAGGAATTTGACATCAAAGAACTTGGTGGACTAAAATACTTTCTTGGAATTGATGTAGCTCACTCTAGCAAAGGAATCTTCATCTCACAAAAGAAATACATCAAAGATCTTCTAAAAGAAATAAGTAAACTAGCTTGTAAACCAGCACCGACACCAGTAGAACCTAATCTTAAACTTGGGGAAGCTAGAAAAGATCCAGATATAGATAAAGGGGCCTACGAGAGACTTGTAGGGAAATTGTTCTAGCTTTCCCACACTAGGCCAGATATAGCTTTAGCTGTAAGCATGGTTAGTCAGTTTATGCAGAATCCAAAAGCAGGTTCACATGCAGGCGGTAGACAAGATATTGTACTGCCTTAAAAGAAATCCAGGAAAGGGGATTCTCTTTAATAGAGATCACGAAATAACCCTAGAAGTATACAGAGATGCTGACTATACGGGATCACCAATAGATAAAATATCTACCTCTAGATACTGCACATTTCTTAGAGGGAACCTAGTTACATTGAGAAGAAAGAAACAAAATTTAGTGGGAAGAATTAGTGCGGAAGCAGAATATATATCTATGGCCTTAGGAATATGTGAGTTACTATGGATCAAAATAATTCTAGAAGATTTAAAGATCAAGTTGAATGACCTTATGAAGGTACATTGCGAAAACAAATCAACAATCAGTATAGCCCACAATCCAGTCCAGCATGGCAAGACCAAGCACATCTGGACAGTGGTCTAGTATGTCTCGATTATGTATCATCGAAGAATCAACTTACAAATATCCTTACCAAAGGATTAGACAACTCTGCCTTTGTCTGAATGATTGTCAAGCTGAGAATGACAGATCTATATTCTCCAGCTTGAGGGGGAGTGTTAAATCTCAGCCTCTCATTTCAAAAGACGATCCCATAGTTATGAACAGTAATCCGTGGGAACGCCCCCTGGATCACATCAATTCCTTCCATAGTTAGACTGTCAATTTAGGAGATTGTATTACTCATATTCAGCAATTGTTTAGAGTTATTTGTTTCTTATTAATGCACCTTGTATAGATCTATAAATAGGGAGTAGATTGCATAATAAAACTCAATCTTTTCTTCTCAAATCTCTTATTTTTAACAAATATTAAATTTATTATATGTTAGCTAATTATTAGGATGTTAAATCAATACATTAGTTAAGATAACTATTAATGTATTGGATTGGTTAATCTAGCTAGTTATTAAAAAAAAATTAAAATTAGGCTTCATGGATGCAAACCCATTGACTATTTTATGGATATGTTGCACATTGAACAATGGTGGAAGCTGTTAATGTTTAATTTTTTAACTTATCTATTTTACTATCACTTGACCCAATAATGTTTGTTGTTGTTAGTGATTAGTGTATGCAAAAGGCTAACTAAGAGGGGTAGTAAATTGGTTATTTTCAAAAGTTAAATAAAAAGAAAATCTTATTGTAGCATTTTTAATATCTAAAACAAACACCTTAATCCCTTAATATGGAAGTAGATTAGTTTCATAATAACAAAAATCAAAGTTTGCCAATAACAAAGTAAATCACAGAAAAATTGAAGTGAAAAATAATAAGAACAAAACACATAAAATTTATAATGGTTCGGTCCAACCTTACTTACATCCCTACCTAGAAACTTCCTTTTTTCAGGTATTGCACTAAAAGTAATGTCTCTCCTTTTCCTACCATAATAAGATGGAGAAGCCCTTAAAAAATATTTTTCACTAACCTGGTGAAAACTGAGAACTTGAAATCCTTTTTCACCCTTCCGGTGAAGGAAAAAAACCTAGAATTCTTTTTCACCCTTCTGGTGAAGGCAGAGAACCTAGAATATTTTTTTCTCTCCTAGAGAAGATAGAGAACCTAAGACAACTGCTATGGAAAGTCTTCTCGGAGTCACCAAAGGATCAAGGAAAAAGCTTGAAAAAGATAGGGAAGAACCTTGCTTAGAGTAACCTTGGGAATCCCTCAAAACACTCTTCCCTCTCTTCTCTCCCAAAGCACTCCTTAACTCCCTCTTTATGCTCCCACTCAAGACACTAAGCATGAAATTTTTTTTGAAACAAGACTATATGAAAGCTTAGCAAAAGTCATTTGAAAGTAGACTATGTGAAAGCTTAAATAGAGAGCCTCTTAAAAAGCACTAAATTTTAATCTGGCCTCTGAATTACTGGGGGAATTCAACACCTCTACTAATAAAAAAATTTTAGTGGCAATTTTGATTTCTTAAAAGTTTTTGACATTGTTTCTAAAGAATTAATGATATCCATGATGGAGAAAATAGGATTTCCAATTTATTTTATTGCTTGGATCAAAGGGTGTATTGAGGAAGTTCATTACACTATATGTATTAATGGGGCTCTTGAATGTTTTTTTTATTCTACCACAGGTTTGAGTCAAGGCTACATTCTATTCCCTTATCTTTTTAGCATAATGATGGATGCTCTATCTAGTTCTTTGGAAGATTTTACTTCTAATCTCTCTTTTGAAGGTATTAAAGTCGATGGAACTCACTTCATACACTTGCTTTATGCTGATGATCTGATGGTATTCAGAAAAGCTTATGCTCAAAAGACTGCTTCACTTAATAATATTCTAAATATTTTCACTAACTCTTCATGGCTTCATATAAACTATTCCAACAGCTCTATTCTCTTCTCATTTAATACTCCTGTTACTATTGAAATTATTTCCATTTTCTAAATTAACTAGGCTGACACTTTGTATACCTATATCCCCTAAAAATCTTCTGATTGCTAACTTTCAACCTCTAATGCATAAAATTTCATCCCTCCTTGATGGTTGGAAAGCTAAAGTTTTGTCTTTTGCTAGAAGAATCCAAATTTTTTAGTTTACTATTTGTAATACTTTGGCTTATTGAATAAGGGGCTTTATTATACCTAAATCCTGCTATAAACTCATTGAAAAATTTTGCTCTCAATTTCTTTTTCATAGAAATACCAATGTTATGAAACTCCTAATTTTTTGGATAAATACCAATCATCCCAAGAATTTAGGTGGCCTAGACTTTCCTATAATTCAGACCCCATTTCATGGATCTGGTTGTTTTCTTATATGGTAGATTTATCCTAAAGACTCTTTAATGATTGCCGGTACAAAGCAAAATATGTCTCTCCATGGAAACCTTTCCCTACTAAAGCATCAAAATTCTGAAAGCCTTTATGCAATGTGACTAGTAAGATCAGGTAATGCATTTCACTTAGGATTACCCCTTACAGCTGTAATTTATTTCTGTTTTGGGACCACTAGTGCAAAGGCAATTCTATATTTGAACTCATAAATCCTTCTCCTTATATGACTCTTCACCTGTTAGTGTTATTCTCTCATAATACCTAGAACACCCCTTAGAATTTTTCTGCTTTCATCAAATAAGCCATATCTTCCGTTCCCATATTCGACAATCCCAACTCCACTATCTCCTGAATTTACTCTGCTAACCCTAAATTCAAGTTATTTACTTCCCATTTTTATGGTGATGCCCAAAAGGTTATCTGGTTAAAATTTATTTGGCATAAGAATTTTTCCCTTAGATACTCTTCATACTCCAGACTGGCTATTTTAGAGCGGTAAAAAACTACAGACCTACTAATAAAGTGCAATATTTCTACTAATTTTACATTTTTATCTCTGCTATAAGTTCTCTGAGAATGTTACCCTCAAACTTAAGGGAAAATTCTATAAGATGGTGGTGAGACCTGCAATGGTTTATGGTGTCGAATGTTGGCCATTAAAAGTGAAGCATAATACTAAGTTAAGTGTTGCAGAGATGAGGATGCTTAGGTGGATGAGTGGCTTGACCCTTAGAGATAGGATACAAAATGAGCATATACATGAAAAGGTTGGAGTAGCTCAAGTGGAAGATAAGATTAGAGTGAGTCTCCTTAGATGGTTTGGTCACATTAAATGGAGGCCTTCCGATGCCCGATTAGGAAAGTTGAGGTATTGGATTGGCTTATGTTAAGAAAGGTAGAGGTAGATCTAAAAAGACTTGGTTAGAGAATATTAGAAATGATCTTTCTTTATTAGATTTAAATGAGAATTTGACTTTTAATCAAACACAACGGCGAAAAAGGATTCATGTAGCCGACTCCACGTAGTGGGACAAAGGCTTGATGTTGTTGTTGTTGTTGAATAAGTTCTCTGAGAATCACTTGCACTTGTTCTTTGAGTTTGATTTCTCTTTTTCTGCATCACGGCTTTTTCCCCCACAGTAAGGTGGAAAAGCCTTTATAATTTCTCTCTTACACTAATTCCCGGTGCAGTAGAGAATCATCGTCTTTTCACACTCTCCAAGTGTGGGAAGAGAACCGTCATTCTTTCACACCCTCAAAGTGTCGGCAGAGAACTATCTTCTGTTTACACTCTCCAAGTGTCGGCAGAGAACCGTTATCCTTTCACATCCTCCAAGTGTCAACAAAGTTTCATCGTCTGTTCACACCCTCTAAGTGTCGATAGAGTACCATCATCTTACTTTAAAGATCTTTCCTCGAGCAACTGGAAAGAAGAAAAGAAGAGTTGGAACAAAAAACACAAAGAAATTATTATATTTGAGTAATCTTGTGAACCCTTCACACTTTTCTTGCAAGAAATATCTCTCAAACACTCTCCCAAACGCACTATTTCACTTGCTCTTGAAAAATCATGAAGAAGAACTCATTTCACATCAGTTTTAAAGGACATTTTATATGAAAGACACAAAAAATCGGCCAGAAAATTGAAATTTTTTATTTTGAGCATGTACGATCGTTCAAAAACTGTTGTGTATGAACCTTCTGTGAATCTATATGAAATGACTTTATACACGATCATCATCCTAGTACGAACATAATTCATACTATACAAATAGTTAGAAAATTTTTCATCTTCATCGGGATGAAGAGGGACCCCAAATTTTTGTACTCTCGACGACGTTTATATGAAGACAACATCAAACAATATGATCCGTTTAGAAAATTTTCAAGTTCGTCAGGACAAAAAGGGACCAGTCCAATTCGTACTCTAAACAGTGTAAGTACGAAGATGACATCATAAGGTACAATCCGTTTAGAAAATTTTTAAGTTCTTTAAGACGAAAGGGACCCATCCAATTTATACTTTGAATGGCATACGTATGAAGACGACATCGTATGGTACGATCAATTCAAAAAAATTTTAAATTCATTGGGATGAGAAATGACTCGTCCAATTCGTACTCTAGACAACATAAGTATGAACAATACATCATACAATATGATACATACTTAGAAAAGTTTTCTTCCTTCTATTCATTTGACTACTCGTAGGGGAAAATAACTGAACAAATTATCCAGTACGAAATGACTTCGTACAGTACGATCAGTTTAAAAAAATTATAAATTTTAAACACTCCCCCGATGTGTGTGTGTGTGTGTGAACAGTTAGTCAATTACAATCACACTCTCTCAAAATTAATAAAATAAAAAATATAAACTTCATTTATAATAAACCCTAATCTAATCTGATTTGAAGTCTTCAACAATCTGGAGTATAATTTCTTTGAAATGTTAGTACACACAAACAATAAAATAATACATCTAAAATATGTTAGGAGAATTTGTAATCAAAATAATAATATTTGGAATCATTAAAAATATACATGTTTCTAGAATATCAACAATCTAAAAACTAAGTTACAACTATCTCAACAATCTCCTCCTTTTTTATGATGGAAAAATAATTATTGATTGTGTGAACTTGTTTATTGATTGTGTGAACTTGTATATCCTAAATTTCTCATTAGCTTCCCCCTAAAAGAATAAACATGTGAATATAAGGAAATTCCATGAAAAATATATATATTTTTTATTTTTAAACATATAAAACACAAACAACAAACAAACACAAAGATTAGGTACAAAAACATAAACACACGAAACACAATGCCAACACAAAACACAAAATAATAATACCCCCCTTAGGGCTGCAAACGAACCGAGCCGAGCCGAGTATGCGAGTGTTCATGTTTGAGTTCGTTTATCATTAGCTTGTTCAAGTTCGGTTCATGTTTGATTTGAGCTTTATTGTTTGTGTTCATGTTTGGTTTGTTTAATTTAAGGGTGTTCATGTTTGGTTTGTTTAATGCTTATTGAGATTTAAACAAACAAGACTTAACTAGCTATGTTCATGAACATATTTAACGAATAATCTATTGAACAAAGAAACATTAAATTTGTTCATGAACATCTTAAACAAATAATCTAGCAAACATAGACACATGTGAAATATCTTTTGTTCAGAAAATTAAATTTATAATAAAAGAAATTGTCTATTTAAAATGAAAATATGATTATCTATATGAATATATTCTTAAATGAAGCTTACCTATTTCATTTCTCTCCATTTGAGAATTTATCGAGCTTTTTATCGAGCTTGTTCATGAACTTCAAATATGTTTTTCGTGAACATAAATGAACCGAACACATTAGTGTTCAAGCTTGTTTATTTAAGGATCGAATATTTAAAATGTTGTTCAAGTTTGTTTGTTTAGTTAGTTAAACAATCACAAACGAGCTTTAATCAAATTAAGCATCGAGCAGCTCGTCGAACGCTTGGTTCGCTTGCAGCCCTACTCCCCCTTTTGACAACTATGAAAAGGGAATAAGAACATTGAAATGAAAGATGTCAAATGAGAAACTATAATAATTGATCTTGAAAGAGATTGAAATATAATTGCAATAATAAAGTAATTACATAAGATGAAAAAGAAAAATTTTAAAATTTTAAATTAAGGAATAACTAAGATAAGAAAAATTTATCAATGTCATGAAGCATTCTTGACAATTTGATAAGGAGAATTATTGCAAACGTGATGAAATGAAGATTAGTTAATTTCAATTTTTCAATATAAAATATAATTAAAAATTATATTGATTTGAATTGAAGATTAAATGATAGATAAAAGAGCATATTCAATTTACAACATTGTACATCTTTTCAAATATTTGTGGCACACTGTGCATCTTTTTCTATTTGGACTAATTTTGTGCCTCTTTTTATTTTACGAACCATTGCACATTGTTTTAATTTTTGTATAGTGAACATTTCTTTTTGATATAACCTTTTTTATTTGGTTTTTTCAAAATTAATAATATAAAAAATCAAATTTCTCTAATTACAAAAATAATTATATTGAAAAAAGAAATAAAAAAAATATGACATCAAAATTGATATTCAAATTATGTTTGCCTAAAAAAAATATGAGATTGATATCCATAACTTGATCGAGTTATAAGTTAACTTAAGTTTTTAAAAAATTATATTTCATAATGAAATTAATTTTGTATTGCTAACCAACTAATTTTCTGAGAGGGAATTGTACAAATACTAACATTATATATGACATATCAGTGGGAGGTTCAGGATGAATTATGTTGTACTTCTTCTCCAAAATATAGGTCACTAAATATTATAGAGCAATATTTTTCTTCCTCTTGTGAGAGGGAAACCAAATCTCAGAAAGGTTACAAATGTAATCTAAGATGAGTTGGGCCTCATCAATTAGTTGTGTAGTCATGATCAAATAGGTAACGGTGGATAGAAGAGGAGTTATGTTTATGCGATCACCAGCTTTAGGAATAATTGAAGTTCTTAAGACTTGTTGGATAACCCTGGCATTTCAATTTAATGTATAAAATATTGCCAAGTGACTAACTTGAGTAACCCCTCTAAGAGTTTTGTTTATCTCAAACCAATCATAGTAAGATTTAGAGGTCAAAGTGTGTGCTCTAGTTCTAGGAGTCCTTAGGTGCAGAAAGGTTCCTAGATATTTCTTATTGATTTCTACCCATTATTTTTTGACAAAAGATGTTATCAACTCTCATCGTCACAGATGGGTGACTATGGTCGAGGACTACAGTTAGCGTACGATAATGGTTGGAGTGGAGGCACAATAGTGGAGGATGGAGTGAAGTTCGATGGTGATGATAGGGCGAAGGTCCAACAATAAAAACTTAGGAAATGACTGACGGTAGAAACCAGTTGGACGTCCGATGACAATCTGCTTGTAAATTTTTGGTGGCAGTGACCAAGAAAAGAGGGTTTGCCAATAGTGATGTTATGGGATTTATGCCTCAGATCTCTCTTGAATCTCTAACCTAAGATCCAAGCCCCCAATGGTCCCTCTTATGTAGGGAATAGGGGTCTATTTATTGATTTTGAGAGTGTCATGCTCTGTAAATATGAAGAAAATCTGGAAAAAATTTGGAGTGTTCCATTAAATGACTAATATTAATTTCCTCAATCATATAGCATTCGTTAAGTATTCAAGTGTCTTAATGATGTCAGAATTAAACAATTTTGGGCTCGTTAGATTTATCTCATCGAGCTGCTCGATTCAACTATAAGCATGCCATATTTATATATCATTTGATCACTCAATTAATATTGTAAAGCTTTCAAATTTGTATTTAGTCATCAATTCGAGCCCATTTGGGCAAGATTTGGAGCAATTTGGTGTCGTTATGTTCGTCTCATTGAGACACTCAGTTTGACTATATACTTGTTGAAATCTGAGTTTAGATGTTCCTATTTTTTATTTTGGAAGTTTAAATTAAGATATAGATCGAGATTTATGCCCGATCAAGCCAATTTAGATGACTTATTAGTAATAAATAGATTGAATAAAAAAAGTCAACTCTTTATGGAAAGTTTGATTGAAATTATTTAGAGGAATAAAACAAAAATTAATTTTAATTTTATATGTTGGTTCTTTAACAATATAAAAACACATAAACAAGGCTTGTGGAGAAAATAAAATTGCAAATGTTTTTTTAAAGAACTTTCTAATAATAAATGCAATAAAATAAACACTACAGGAAAATCACCCACTACTGACGGAATTTTTCAGCGGTCAATTTTTCGGCGGCTTTCCGGCAATTTTCCGATGGATTTCCGGCGGTCAATTTTCCGGAGGCGTTTTCGACGGGTTTTCTAGATTTCTAGCGGCTTTTAAATAATTTAAGTAAAATGTAAAAAAAAAATTATTTAATTGATTTAACAAAAAAAAAATTATATTAACTAATTTAAGTTAACTTTTTCCTAAATTAAAGATTTCAATTTAAATTATTATTTAAGGAATGCAGCGGGCAGTGCGGGATTGAGTCAGGATAGGCGGACAGCGCGCCTAGGCAGCTCGGCGGCCAGCGGGCAGTTGAGCGGTGAGAGGCGGCCAAAGAGTGCTAGACAGCCACCCAGGTGGACAAAGAATTTTTTTTGAATTGTTCGGCGGCCAAAGAGCGTCGGAAAGTCGTCGGAGTATTTTACCGCGGGAAAAGTCTGCCGGAAAAAATTTTCTGGCGCGTTTTTTACAGGCGGAAATTTTTCTACTGGAAAACTACCGGTAAAGTACAAAACCACCAAAAAATTATCACTTTCCATCGAAAAAAGCTTCCGTTAATTGGTAATTTTGCTATAGTGAAACTAGAATGTTAAAATTTAGAAATGGAACTAAAAATATTAAAATAAAGAAATTCAAAATTTGAACAAAATAATATATATATATATAATTTAAGAATTTTATTTAATGTCTATAATATATGATGTAATATTTATACATTTAATTGTATATATTATTAATTCGGTAGATGAGACCTTAATTTTTTGTTAAACTCTCATAAATTATCTTCAAAATTCTCTTTATAAGCTCTTTTTCTTCTTATATTATTTATACAACATGAATAAAATTTTTTTTATCAAAGGAGATTGTCAAATAGTTTATAAAGCAATGCACTAAAAATAATTTATAGGGATTAATATCTTTCTTATTTATATTTAATGGTGTTAATCCAAACTCTTTTATGATATATTTAAACATTTAACATTGAATTCAAAAATTAAATAAAATTTTCTTTTTTATTTAAAATTTAAAAATATGAATTCATGTTAATTTATTATTTATCTAATTAATAGTTCACTTACTAAAACATACAGTAAAAAGTAATTTTTTTGGGAAATGTAAAAAATAATTTTTTTTTTGAGATTTAAGTAACGGCTATAAGGGCAATTAGGTCAAACAACAGCAGAAAGAAATCAAACTAATGAGTGCGACTATGGCAGAGGCCGAACGGACTCTACTAGAAGCGCCGAAGTCTTGAAGGTGAAGGTTTTAGGCAGAAGGCTAGTAATCAAAGAAGCGACTCGGTCTCTTTGCGCTCAAAGCACGCCGGAAATGATGGTGTGGTTGCTGTGCGGAATCGAAGGTTGGTAGGACTGCTGTGAGGAATCAAAGGTTAGTGGGGCTTAGGGTTAGGGTTTTCTCCCAAACTCTCCGTCTTCGTTATACTTAATTGTTTTTGTTGTTTTTCTGCTCGTCGGCTCCTGCAATCATCCCAAGTTTAACTTATTATTACTTTTTTTTTTCAATTTCTGTGATTTCTCTTCACTTCTTCCCGATTTAATTTTGTTCGCTGAAGCCGCTTGCTGCAGGCTACAGTCTCCCGTGCTCCCCACTCTCGTCAAATTATAAATTTTTTTCCCCTTTTAAGCCTAAATTCCTACTTCAACTTTTTATAGGGTTTGCAATTCTTTTATCTCTCTCTCTCTTTTCTCCCATGGACGCATACTTTTCTTTTACATACCTCATTTTCTTCTTAGTTGTTGTCGTTTCTCTCCCTGGCAGAAATTACTGCATCGCCGGCACCACTGATTCTCCGATCGGCTTCTTCTCATGTTGGATAGTAGGTTGCTCTTCCGCCTTTCCATTTCTTTTCCTCTAAGGTGTTCATCTCCTCTCTACAGTGTTCTTCTCCTCTCTACAGTGTTCTTCCTCCAGACTAGATAGTATTGCATTTGTCGAATTTAAACGTTCCTTTCGTAAATCATCTAAAGGTCATAACATTGATCTAATTGGTTGAATTTGAAATGCAATTTATTGTTAATTCTTGAATTAATTTTCCTTTCTAAAATCTTTGCTTATTGTTAATTCCAATAATGAAATTTTTTCTATAAGTTTTTTTTGTGACAGTTTTATTTCTGTAGATTGTGAAGAGAATGCTCCATTCTTTCCTACTAATGTTTTAGCCATTGATCCTTAATATTTCTGTAATCCTTGTGGTTTTCTTCTCTGTGACCGCTATTGCAATTTTCATTGTATAACTTTCTAGAGTCAACTTTATGATCTTGGCTTTTTCTTTTTGGGAACTTTATCATACAAAATGTTCTTATGATATTCATTTCATTTATCTAGCTTAGGCAAACTGTTCCCTTATTGACTTATAAAACTCAAGGAGAATAAAAAATTGAGATTTATGTCAAGGAAGCGATTCTTCTCAATCTGCATACCAAGATGAAAGACCAGACTCCAAAATTGGATTGGAGAAAGAAATGGTTACATATCCAATAGATAATAAAGAAGTTGGCTATGACGAGATCAGTCATCCCTAGACATTTGAGGGTCTTGAAGAGAAATTCCTTGAATACATTATGAAACTGACCAAAGAACGAGAAGAAGCTGATTACAAGGAAAATACTCGGCATAGAGGTAAATTTGATCACATTTTTATTTTTTCGCAACGAAAAATTCACCCTGCATTTAAATTGATTTTTATTATCGTCTTATTACATTGTTGGAGAGATAAAGATTCATTTGTGATGACTTTTTCATTTCCTTTTAAAAGTGTTTTAATTAAAAATTATAATTTTTGTATTAAACTCTGCTTTAAGAAGTAATAAAAAAGTCATCTCAAACGAAGCCTGAGTGAGATTAATACTCAATGTCAAGAGAAACTGGTAACGGTCCAAGCTCAACAAGCTTGCCTTAGAGATGAGCTTCTTCTCAAGGAATTACAGGTTCTCCATAAGCAATACCCAAATTTTCATCTCTTAGTTGTTGATTTTCTTCTTAATTGGCTAATTTAATAAACATTTTTAGAAACTCATCAATATTTCGATCAATATATTTGTAATTATTTATATGATATTTATATTTTCCAAACTCTTCTTTTACATAAGGTTTCATCGCATCAACTGCTATCTATCTTCTAGCTGCTGAAACAAATTAATTAAAGCATGGCTTTAGCACTTGGGAATACAACTTTTTCTATTCAAGTAATAAGCAGCTGCTAAGGTTGTTCTAAATCTCTTGGCTTTAAATAAAATAGGTTGGTTTTTTCCTTTACTAAAGCACAGTGCAAAGCTTATGATTTGCTCGAAGAAGTCGGGAAATGGAAATGATCTCTATCTAGATAAGGACTTGGAAATATAATCCATGCTTGGTCTAATCAGCTTTCCTTCCCATTTTCTATTTAATACGGCCACTGTTGTTTTGTAGGTATGAATCCATCTCTTCATTAAATGTTCAGAACAATAGGAGAAAAGAAATCTATGGAAAATGATAATGATGATATATTGTTAAAGGTGAACATCTTATTCATTTATGTTTATTTATATATGTAAATGTTCAAGTGGAAGGATCGGCATTTGGAAGGAGAGAAGAGTGCATATGAATACGAACAACTTTCTGTAGAAAATATCCAGTTTTTAGTTCATGAATATTCTGTGATTGTAGGTTTTCACATCAGATCAAGCATGTAGACTGGAAAAAGTCAGTGAACTTTTTGTTTATCAGAACCTCAGCAGGTTCCCAGCTGAGAATGTGGAGGCTGGAGATATTTGTACCGTTTGTGGAATAAATGATATAATGGTAAGCAGTCCACCTGGACCCAACCTGTAGTTGTTTTTTTTTTCAGACTGCATATCTATGAGCTTTTTCTATGGAAACATGTTATGTGGATGATAGCTTATTATCATTCTCATGTTTATGCAGATTGTAGAGACAATAGCTAATAAAAGCTCTGGGAAAGCACTACCCACCATCAAAGTAGAGGAACCGAAAGTAAAAATGTCTTTCTCCATCAATAATTCTTCCTTTGTTGGTCGGGAGGTATAATTCTTTCACGCTAAATGAAATTTATTAATTCACATGATGCATTTGAAATTCCAAGAACATAGTCACCCTTACAATGCTTTTCCAGTTTTATTTATGAAAAAATTCTTCCAAAGTATGGATTGACATGTAAAGTTTTACTGGTCACAAACCACAAGTCTACAAACTTTAGTGTTGAATCAAAGTAAACATTCACTGCAATGCTATTTTTTTTTGTTTTATTGCACTGTTAGTAGACATTGAAGTTCTGGCATCAACTAGATCACTCTTTGTTTCTCATATCAAATTCTTCCAATTTCCTTATAACTTTTATTACTATGGATTTCTTATTACTTGAATTTGAATAGGATCAATGATAAATTGATAATATTGTCATCCTTTTTTTCTTTGATTATTATTCATTTAGTCCTTCGTTTAGGAATTGCTTGGTTAGGAATATTTTAAGTGTATTACATTTTAAAAGGATGGGTGTCATGATTTAGAATTCTTGGTTGAGAGTAAGGTAAATTCTAAGCATTTTTTCGGGTCTTTGAAACTCACCAAATAATTCATTTTTGGCGTATTTTGAAATCTCTAGAATTAGGTCAATTCAGAATACATTGTATAGAAAAGCTTTGCTTTTTCTCTTTGCTCAATCTCATAGGTGCATGTGTCCCGCACCTCCACCTACAACCTTAATTGCGACCTCCAACCTCATTGTGACATTTTGTTAATCTGCGACCACCAAAACCTGCTGTGACCCACGTTACTCATCTATGAAAAAATGTTGGTTGCAATCTCCTTTGTGACCTTGCCATTTGGGGTGTCAATATTTGACACGACTCAGAACCCGACCCGAACTTGACTCTAAAAATTCCGGATTTGGGTCAACCCATTTGACATATGTGTTGGGTTCGAGTTAGTAAAGTCAATACATTTCAAAAATCTAGTCGGGTTCGGGTTGACCTGACAATTCTAAACTGACCCGGTTGACCCGTTTAGAAACCCTAGCGAGCAGCCTAGCTTCTGCGGTCAAGATTATCATAAATTTATCCCTTGCCTATACAAATGTGATCCCAATTTTTCCTTTAAGGAAATATTTTGGATTATTTGTATAGTAAAGAGATTAAATTTGAGAAATGTAATATTTTCGGACTAGATTGTCTGTAGACAAATAATTGGGTTTTTATTTTGGGCTTTTTCGATTTTGAGCACCGGATAGCCCAAATTGTTAATCTTAATACTATTTTGGTTTATATATAAAGAAGTTTGCATTGCTATTTCTTTGAGGGAGGTCTAGTTTTGTGAGGCATTGTTTTTGGGACATGGTATTGTTGGGACAACCTTGGCATGGGATGAGATTGGAGGAGGGAATACTCTAAATTGTTGGTGTAATTTTTATGAAAAAATTGAGAAGCATGCCACTGTTCATTGTAGTTCCTGATATAAATGGTTTCCTTTGTCGAAATTAAAAAAAAATAAAAAATTGAAAGCCATCATCTTAGTCTGTCATTTATGTTGATTAAAATTACCAGGCTTTTTTGGTAAGAAAACTTATTTCTTTACTGTGTATCCATGTTATGACAAAAACATTCCCTTGGTATCATAACTTAACTTTCGATGGTTAGAAAATTGATTGAATTATTTCCAATATTTACTCGTAATTCTTAATTGTATGCGTCCTGTTGATTGACCTTGAGATTGTTGGGTTATTATTATTATTGCCTAGTTGGTTGGTTTGTTATTTATGGGAGGAGAGATGTTCCCCTTATAATGAGCAAAAAGAACTTCTGTGTTTATTACTTTTTTTTTATTGACATTGATAATCCTGGTAAAGCTCCAGGAGAATTATTGTTTCACCATTTTAATTGTTTATTCTAGAATATGCTATCTTCATCATCTGAAGTTTTGCTCCACCTGATTATGCAGGTTGTACAAGCTACAATGAACAAGGATGTTGTGATTTTGCTGTTGATATTTGGAGCCTGGGTTTTACTATCATTGAATTGTTTACTCGAAAACATCCTTAGAGTGGACTTGAGGTGGTTGGTAATCCTTCTCGACTATGAACACAAAACTTTAATTTCTAGTGAAGAAGTTGCTTGGTTAATGGAACTTCAACTGATGAATTCTCTGCAACTTCAAACTTTTTAATGAAGTCTACATATTGAAATTCAACTTGCAGAAATATGCTTAATAAATATCCTTATAATTAATACACTATTTTTGAATGTCATAATTTAAGAATATAGACCTTTTAGTGAACTACATTCAAGAACCCACGTTGCAAAAGTTTGCTTTATAATTTATTTTAGTTGGAATTTTATTTTTGCATTATATAATGATATGCATATTCTGCTCGGTATGACTGTCCTACAGCAAAAATGCAAATTAACGATGATTTTCTTGAATTATTTTTTAGACTAGGTGGAAAAATCTTGTAACTTCAGGAAGGGGAGAAGAGGGAAGGTCCAGATGGGATTTTAGAAGAGAGAAAGGGTGAGGGAATATGTGTGTGTGAGAGAGAAATGAGCTGGTTTGGTGAGGAACTAAAGGATTTCATTCAAAGCATAATGAAAATACAATACCATAGCCTTTTTTAGATGTGAACGTATCTGAAACCATGCCCAAAATGCTTGACTAATAAGGAAGGACTTAATATGTATTTAATTTATAACTAAATATGAAACATAAAATGAACATGCTTATGTATAAAATGGGACATGACACATGGTTTTTATGATAATCTTGATAGAAAAAACTGATGGCTTGGAATGATTTGCATTAAAAAGCTTTATCTTTATGTATATTCTTTAGAGCCAATACCATGAATTTTTTTTAGATCATTGTATAATTTATCTCATTATTTTAAATATTGTCTTTAATTGAAGAACTGGCATGCTATCCTGAGAAAACATGCTTTCTAAATTAGAGTAGTATTGGATCTGCCCTCCTCTAAAGGGAATTTTATGCTTAAGGTCTATTAGGTCATCAGTAGAAGTCACCGACATTTTTAGCCTAACTGTTCACCTGATTTGCTTGGTTTTGTGCAAATAATGCTACTATAGAAAGATTTGCTAGGGTATTTTGCGTGTAGTTTTAGTTTTAAAAGGTTTAATTTAGAGTTGAATTAATTGACCTAAGGTAGTCCACTACCAATCTTAGGTCATTAGGAAATGTCCTAGGGTCCTTGGGTGGCTTCTAAGTAAATTTAGGATCAACTCGACCATGGATTATTCATCTTAACCTATGGGCCTACCTAGGGGTACTTTTGGGTTTGGCTTCAACCTAATACTAATGAGTATGTAAAAAGTTGATAAGGCTTTTAATGGACTTACGAAGGTCTAGCGTTGGCTCTTAAGGATTTTAGATGCCTCTTGAGGCAAGTTAGGGTCACCCAAGAACCTTAGGGTTTCAAGTTTTCTATGATTAGGCGATACTAAGTCCTTACGATTTCACTTATGAGGGTCATATGAGGTAGGAAAATCACCTATTTGCAAATTCAGGAATGAAATCGTGTGAGTTAATTTCTTTTCAAATCTTGTATCAGCGGGATTGTGAGAGCCCCTTGGTATGCAATTTAAGTATACTTAATTTTATAGTTTAGCAACTAAAGAGATTTTGCAAGCAAGGAGATCTATCAGGATATAAAATAGATATTAGGAAATAATTTTGTTGCTCAAGCTGAAGTGCTTCCCTTGACCGGTGATATGCATGTAATAATATTTAATATTTTTTCTATTTACTTATTTATGCAATATAAAAACTATTTGATGTAGGACTATAATGCATGCAATAACTTGAAAAGAACTTGCACGATTTATTGATTAGAATAATAACAAGTAGAACTATTAGAAAATAAAAACAATAAAATGAAACATAAGAGCGGTCACTTTTGTTTAGGCCAAGTTGCACATCAAGAGCTTTGAATCAACAAGATAACATAGGAAATCAACATTATGTAAATATAATAGCTTTCAACAAAAATCCCTAATATAACAATCAGATTAGAAACAAATGAAGTGCACTCAATTCACTACGTTTGCTAAGCTTGGCAGAATTAGGAGAACACGATCGTCATGACTAAAATCAAATCACAAGAAAGAGGATTGGACTAAGGAAATACAGGAAGAGGAAGATTAGAAGACCTTCATCAAGGTTCAGTTGTAATTCTCCACTGGACGGTTCCAAGTTGCTCTTCAATGGCCTCAACCATACGTACTCTTCTATGGTATAATCGATGCGTGGATTAACGTTGAAGGTCTAATGTAGGATGTAAACAAATCCTTGCTCGTCGTAGGTGAATCTGTAATCAAGTTATGGATCGGCCATGCATTGGACTTGTAGCGTCGAGGTGAGGGAGGACTAGTCTCTTGGTAAAGGAGAAGTAGGTTAAGAGGGAAATAATTAATTAAAAACATGAAATAAATTTCAGATTTCTAATTGGGGGGTGGGTGAGAATTAGGAATCAAATTTGAATTTAATTCCTAGAGGGGAGAGAGGTGTTAATGTAGAGAGAGAGGGGAGGCGGGTAGAGAGAGGGGGCCGACGGCTTTATGGGGATGGGGGAAATTAAGGAGGCTTTAATGCTTCCTTAATTTAGATGATTTGATTTGGAAAGAAATAATTCATTCCAAAATAATTTAAAATCCAATGAGGAGAGATTTGGAAACTTTCCCAAAATAGATTTTATAATTTAGCAAAGATTTCAAATTTCAAATTGGGTGAATTTGAATTCAAAATCTGTTTAAATTATTGTAATTAAAATTAGTAAGTAAATCCATGAGTAGGCATGGGGCTAGGGCCAACAGCTTGAATGGGGCTCGAGTAAGGGAACTGGTGGCTAGGTGGAGGTGGTTTAGAGAATTCGGTGGGGATGAAGAAGGGGTTTGGTGTTGATGAAAGTTTGGACAAGGTATGGAAAGAAGGTACGGCCGGTGGTGATAGAGGGAGGAAAGAAAGAGATAGAAGGTAACCCGACTCATCTTGGTTGGTGGGTGTTGAATAATTATTCTCCCTCTCCTAGGGATCTCACTCCAATCTCTAAAGCTCTCATGAGAATTCAAACAAGAGAAACAAAGTTTTCAATTAATCATCCATAACCTTCAAAAGGAGAACACTAAAAGTAAACCCAGTTTTCTTTTCCTTTAGGTTAGGATTCTTCCTTTCCGTACGATTAGATGTTCTAGTTTTGCACAATATCCTTCGTGTTACCATACTAGTTTAATTCAGTTTTCTTTTCATTTAGTTTAGAATTTTTCCTTTTCTTAGTATTAGATGTGCTAGTGGTGGACAATGCCCTTCCTGACACCATACTAGTTTAATCTAGTTCTCTTTTTTCTTTTAAGTTAGGATTCTTCATTTTTATAATACAATATTATTTCTCTTTTAGTTTAGGATTTTTCATTTCCTTAGAATTAAAAGTGCTAGGGGTGGATAACGCTCTTCATGGCACCATCCTAGTTTTAATCCAATTATATTTTCTTTTAGGTTAGGATTCTTTTTTTCCTTAAGATTAAACGTGCTAGTGGTGGACAATGCCATTCGTGGCATCAACCTAGTTTAATCCAATATTCTTTTCTCTTAGGTTAGGATTCTTCCTTTTCATAGGATTAGACGTGCTAGTCGTGTACAACGCCTTTCGTGGAACAATACTAGTTTAATCCAGTTTTTTTTTTTCATTTTGGTTAGGATTCTTATGTTCCTTAGGATTAGACATGCTAGTGGTGGATAACGCCCTTTTTGGCACCATCTTAGCTTAATCCAATTTTCTTTTTATTTAAGTTAAGATTCTTCCTTTCTGTAAGATTAAACGTGTTAGGGGGTGGACCACACCCTTTATGATACCATCCTGATGTAATCAATTTTTTTTTCTTTTAGGTTAGTTTTTTTCCTTTATTTAGGATTTGACATAATAGTGATATACCACATCCTTCATGATATCATCTTAGTTTAATCCTGTTTTATTTTCCTTTAGGTTAAAATTCTTTCTTTACTTAGAATTAGACGTGCTAGGGGTGAATAACGCCATTCGTTGCGCCATCTTAGTTTAATCAAGTTTTCTTTTCAATTAGGGTAGCATTCTTTTTTTCCTTAGGATTAGACGTGCAAGTGGTGGATAACGCCATTTGTTGCACCATTCTAGTTTTATCAAATTTTCTTTTCCTCTAGGTGAGGATTCTTACTTTTCTTTATGATTAGATGAGCTAGAGGTGGATAACGCGCTTTGTGGTACTGTCCCGGTTTAATCCAATTTTGTTTCCCTTAGGATTAAAGGTGCTAGTGGGGGATAATGCCATTCGTGGCATCATCCTAGTTTTAATCCAGTTATCTTTTCCTTTTAAGATTCTTTTTTTCCTTAGGATTAAAGATGCTAGTGGGGGATAATGTCATTCGTGGCATCATCCTAGTTTTAATCCAGTTATCTTTTCCTTTTAAGATTCTTTTTTTCCTTAGGATTAGACCTGTTAGTGGTGGACAATGCCCTTTATGGCACCATCCTAGTTTAATCCAATATTTTTTTTATTTAGGTTAGGATTCCTCCTTTTCGTAGGATTTGACATGTTAGTCGTGTATAACACCCTTCGTGGAACCATACTAGTTTAATCCAGTTTTCTTTTCATTTAGGTTAGGATTCTTCCGTTCCTTAGTATTAGAAATGTTAGTGGTGGATAATGTCATTCGTGACACCAACCTAGTTTAATCCAGTTTTCTTTTAATTTAGGTTAGGATTTTCCTTACCTCAGGATTATACATGCAAATGTTAGTGGTGGATAGCTCCATCATAGTTTTAATACAATTTTCTTTTCTTTTAGGTTAGCATTCTATCTTTCCTTAGAATTATACGTGCTTGTGGTGGATAATGATATTTGTGGTACCATCCTAGTTTAATCCAGTTTTCATTTCCTTTAGGTTAACATTTTTACTTTCCTAAAGTTTATATGTTTAAGTCATGCGTAATGCCCTTTGTGACACCGTTCTACTTTAATCCAATTTTCTTTTCTGTAGATTAGGACTCTACCTTTCCGTAGGAGTAGATGTTATAGGGCTGGACAACACCCTTCGTTGCACCATCGTAATTTAATCTAGTTTTTTTTTTACTTTAGGTTTGGATTCTTTGTTTCCTTAAGATTAGACGTGCTAGTGATAGAACATGCCCATCATGGAACCATCCTAATTTTAATTTAGTTTTCATTTCCTTTAGGTTAGCATAGTTTATTTCCTTAAAATTTGACGTGCTAGTGGTGAATAACTCTCATCGTGGCACCAACCTAGTTTAATCCAGTTTTTTTTTTCACTTTTGGTTAGCATTCTTCCTTTCCTAAGAATTAAACGTGTAAGTGGTGGATAACGCCCTTCGTGGAACAATCATAGTTTAATACAATTTATTTTTATTTTGACTAGGATTATTCCTTTCCTTAGGATTAAACGTGCTAGTGGTTAATAATGCCCTTCGTGGCCTCATCATAATTTAACCAAATATTCATTTCCTTTAGGTTAGGATTCTTCCTTTCTTTAGGATATGACGTGCTAGTAGTGAATAACACCATTCGTCATACTGTTCTAATTTATTCCAATTTTAGTTTTCTTTAGGTTATTATTTTACTTTCCTTAAAATTAGACGTACTTGTGGTGCATAACACTCTTCGTGACACCATTCTAGTTTTAAGCTAGTTTTTATTTCCTTTAGTTTAGGATTCTTCCTTTTTTAGGATATAACGTGTTAGTGATGGATAATACCGTTCATGGCACTATCCTAGTTTATTCCATTTTTTTCCATTAGGTTAAGTTTCTTCTTTTCCACAGGATAATGTCCTTAGTGACACAATCCTAATTTAATCCAATTTTTTTTACTTTGATTAGGATTCCATCTTTTTGTAGGATTAAAAGTGCTAGTGATGGATAATGCCCTTAGTGACACCATCCTTGTTTTAATCCAATTTTCATTTTCATTAGGTTAGGATTCTTCCTTTCCTTAGGATTAGACGAGTTAATGGTGGGCAACGTCATTCGTGGCACAATCCTAGTTTAATCCAATTTTCTTTTCCTTTTGTTCGGATTCATCATTTTCTTAGGATTAGACGTGCTAGTGGTGGACAAAGCCCTTCGTGGCACTATCTCACTTTAATCTATTTTTTCATTAGGTTAGGATTCATCCTTTCTGTAGGATTAGATATTCTATTCATGTACAATGTCCTTTATGGCACCATATTTGTTTAACTAAGTTTTCTTTTCATTTAGGTTATAATACTTTCTTACCTTAGGATTAAATGTGCTAGTAGTAGAAAAATGCCCTTTCTGGCACCGTTTTAATTTAATCTAGTTTTTTTTTTCTTTTAAGTTAGGATTCTTCTATTATTTGGGATTAGTTGTGCTAGTGGTGGATAACGTCCATCGTGGCAATATCCTACTTTAATCCAATTTTCTTTTCCATTAGGTTAGGATTCTCTTTTTCAAAAGATTAGACATGCTTGTGGATCAAACGCCTTTCATGGCACCATCATAGTTTAATCCAATATTCTTTTCTTTTAGGTTAGAATTCTTTCTTTCCTTGGAATTAGACATGATGGTGGGGGATAACGACCATCGAGGCAATATCATAGTTTAATCAAATTTTATTTTCCTTTAGTTTAGGGTTTTCCTTTCCTTAGGATTAGATATGAATGTGGATAACGCCCTTAGTGGCACTAAACTTGTTTTAGTCCAGTTTCCTTTTTCTTTTGGTTAGGGATCTTCCTTTTCTTAGGATTAGACGTGCTAGTGGTGTACAACACCCTTCGTGACACCATCCAAGTTTAAAATTAATATTCTTTTCCTTTAGGTTAGGATTCTTCCTTTCCATAGGATTAGACGTGCTAGTGGTGGACGATGCCCTTTATGGCACCATTCTCGTTTATAACAGTTTTTTTTTTTTATTTTAGGTTAGGATTCTTCATTTCCTTAGGATTTGACATTCTAGTGGTTGATAATGTCCTTCGTGGAACCATTCTAGCTTAGTTCAATTTTGTTTTCCTTTAGATTATTATTTTTCTTTCCATATGGTTAGACGTACTAGTGGTGGATAGCATCCTTCTTGGCATCATCCTAACTTTAATCCAGTTTAATTTTCCTTTTGGTCAGGATATTTCATTTCCTTAGTATTAAGTCCTTTAATTTTCTTTTAGGCAGATAAAGTCCTTTTTAGCACCATCCTATTTTATAGGTTAGGCATTATCCACCACTAACTTTTCATTTAGGTTTGGATTCTTCCTTTCCTTAGGATTTGAAAAGTTAATGGTGGATAATGCCCTTCGTGGCACCTTTCTTGTTTTATCACGATTTCTTTTCCTTTAGGTTAAGATTCTTCCTTTTTGTAGGATTAGACGAGATAGGGGTGGATAACGTGCTTCGTGGCACTATGTTAGTTTAATCCAAATTTATTCCTTTAGTTTAGGATTTTTTCCTTTTCCTTAGGATTAATGGTGCTAGTGGGGGATAACTCCATTTGTGGCACCATCCTAATTTTAATCCAATTATGTTTTCCTTGAGGTTAGGATTCTTTTTTTCCTTAAGCATCGACATGCTATTGATGGACAATACCCTTTGTGGCATCAGCCTAGTTTAATCCAATATTCTTTTCCTTTAGGTTAGGATTCTTTCTCCTCGTAGGATTAAACGTGCTAGTCGTGTATAACGGCCTTCGTGGAACTATACAAGTTTCATTCAGTTTTCTCCCGTTTCTTATTATTAGATGTGCTAGTAGTGTATAATGCCCTTCGTGGCACCATCCTAGTTTAATCCAGTTTTCTTTTCCTTTAGGTTATGATTTTTCTTACCTCAGGATTAGACATGCTCATGGTGCATAAAAATATTCGTATCACCATCCTAGTTTTAATATAATTTTCTTTCCCTTTAGGTTAACATTTTATCTTTCCTTAGAATTATATGTGCTAGTAGTGGATAATGCACTTCGTGGTACTATCCTAGTTTAATCCAATTCTTTTCTTTTAAGTTAATTTTTTTCCTTTCCTAAGGATTAGATGTTCAATTGGTGGATAACCCTTCATGGTACCATTATATTTTAATCTAATTTTCTTTTTCTTTAGGTTAGTATTCTACTTTTCCATAGAATTAGACATTCTAGGGGTATACAATGCCCTTTGTGGCACCATCCCAATTTAATCCAGATTTATTTTACTTTTGTTTAGAATTCTTTCTTTTGATTAGACGTGCTAGTGATGGAACATGCCCTTTGTGGCACCTTTCTAGTTTTAATTTCTTTTAGGTTAGAATTATTTCTTTTTTTAGAATTTGCCATGTTAGTAGTAAATAATTCCCTTCGTAGCACCATCCTAGTTTAATCCAGTTTTCATTTCTTATTGGTTAGAATTCTTCCTTTCATAAAGATTAGACATGCAAGTGGTGAATAAAGGCCCTTCATTGCACTATTCTAGTTTAATTTTTTTTCTTTTCTTCTAAGTTAGAATTTTTCCTTTCCTTACGATTAAATGTGCTAGTGGAGAATAACACCATTTGTATCACCATCCTAATTTAATCTTGTTTTTTTTTCTCATTAAATTAGAATTTTTCTATTCTTAGGATTAGATGTGTTGGTGGTGGATAATGCCATTTGTGGCCCCATCCTAGTTTACTCCACTTTTTTTTCCTTTAGGTTTGGATTATTCCTTTTCTTTGTATTAAACATATTAGTGGTGGATAACGTCGTTCCTCACACCATCCTAGTTTAATCTAATTTTCTTATCGTTGAGGTTAGGATTCTTCCTTTCCTTAAGATTAGATGTGCTAGTCATGTACAATGCCCTTCTTGGAATGATACTAATTTTATCCAATTTTCAATTCCTTTTGGTTAGGATTCTTCATTTCCTTATGATTAGACATGTAAGTGGTAGATAATGCCCTTCGTGGTGGATTGTGCCCTTTGTGGCATTATCCTAGTTTTAATTCAGTTTTCTATCTTCCTTCAGGTTAGAATTTTTCATTTCGTTAGGATTAGGCGTGCTAGTGGGGTATAATTCCCCTCATGGCACATTCCTAGTTTAATCTAGTTTTCTTTTCCTTTAGGTTAGAATTCTTCCTTTCCGTACGATTAGACGTATTAGTTATGTACAACATCCTTCGAGACACCATACTAGTTTAATCTAGTTTTCTTTTCCTTTTGATTATAATATTTCATTTCCTTAGGATTAGATGTGCTAGTGGTGGATAACGCCCTTCGTGGAACCATCCTAGTTTAATCCAGTTTATTTTTCTTTTGGCTATGGTTATTCCTTTCCTTAAGATTAAATGTACTAGTGGCAGATAATGCCCTTCGTGGCCTTATCATAATTTAACACAATTTTTATTTCCTTTAGGTTAGGATTCTTTCTTTCCTTAGGATATGACATGCTAGTGGTAAATAATACTCTTTTTGCACCTTCTTAATTTATTACAATTTTATTTTCCTTTACATTAGGGTTTTCCTTTCCTTAAAACTAGACACACTTGTGGTGTATAATGCTCTTCGTGGCACCATCCTAGTTTATTCTAGTTTTTTTTTTCTTTAGGTTAAGATGTTTCCTTTTTGTAGGATTAGACATGCTAGAGGTGGACACCATCCTCGTTTAATCCAGCTTTCTTTTCATTTAGGTTAGAAATTTTTCTTTCCTTAGAATTAGACGCACTAGTAGTGGACAACACTATTCGTGACACCATCTTAGTTTAATCCAGTTTTCATTTCTTTTATTTTGGGATTGTTCATTTCCCTAGGATATGACGTGCTAGTGGTGAATAATGCCATTCATGGCACCATCCTAGTTTTATCTCGATTTCTTTTCCTTTAGGTTCAGATTCTTCTTTTTTGTAGGATTAGACGTACTAGTCGTGTGCAATGCCATTCGTGACACCATATTAGTTTAATACAATTTTCTTTTCATTTAGGTTTAGATTATTTCGTTCCATAGGATTAGACGTACTAGTGGTGGATAATGCCCTTCGTGGCACTATCCTAGTTTATTCTAGTTTTTTTTCTTCAGGTTATGATTTTTCCTTTATGTATGAGTAAACATGCTAGAGGTGGACACCATCTTAGTTTAATATAGTTTTTTTTTTCTTTTAAGCTAGGATTTTTTCCTTTCCTTAGGATAAGTCACGCTAGTAGTGGACGACACTCTTCATGGCACCATCTTAGTTTAATCCAATTTTCTTTTCCTTTATTCTAGTATTATTCCTTTGCTTAGGATATGACGTGCTAGTGGTGAATAATGCCTTTCGTGTCACCAACCTAGTTTTATTACGGCTTCTTTTACTTTAGGTTAGGATTCTTCCTTTTTATATGATTATACGTGCTAGTCATATATAATGCCATTCGGGGCACCATACTAGTTTAATATAATTTTCTTTTCATTTAGGCTTGGATTGTTCCGTTCCTTAGGATTAGACATGTTAGTGGTGGATAATGTCATTCGTGGCACCATCCTAGTTTATTCCAGTATTTTTTTTTAAGGTTAAGATTTTTTCCTTTCCGTAGGATTAGACATGCTAGGGGTAGACACTATTGTAGTTTAATCTAGTTTAATTTTTCTTTAGGTTATGATTTTTCCTTTCCTTAGGATTAGACGCGCTTATAGTGGACAACACCCTTCGTGGCACTATCTTATTTTAATCCAAATTTCTTTTCCTTTATTTTGGGATTATTCCTTTTCTTAGGATATGACGTGATAGTGGTGGATAACGCCCTTCATGACCCCATCCTAGTTTTATCATGTTTTATTTTCCTTTTTGTTAGGATTCTTCCTGTCTGTAGGACTAGACGTGCTAGTGGTGGATAACGCACTTCATGACACCATACTTGTTTAATCCAATTTTTTTTTCTTATAGTTTAGGATTTTATCTTTTCTTAGTATTAAAAGTGCTAGTGGAGGATAATGCCCTTCGTGGCATCATCCTTATTTTAATCTAGCTTCTTTTCCATTAGGTTAGGATTCTTCCTTTCCATAAGATTAGATGTACGTGTGGTGGATAACGCCCTTTGTGGCACCATCCTAGTTTAATTCAATTTTATTTTCCCTTAAGTTAGGATTATTCCTTTCCTTAGGACTAAACATGCTAGTGGTGGACAATGCCCTTCGTGGTTCCATCCTATTTTAATTCAATTTTCTTTTCCTTTATGTTTGAATTCTTCTTTTCCATAGGATTAGATTTGTTAGTCGTGTACAATGCCCTTCGTGGCACCATACTAGTTTATTTTAATTTTCTTTTCATTTATGTTAGGATTCTTTCTTTCCTTAGGACTAGATGTGTTAGTGGTCAACAATGCCCTTTGTGGTACCATCCTAGTTAAATTCAGTTTTTTCTTCCTTTAGTTTCGGATTCTTACTTTCCTTAGGATTTTTCACTAGTCATACAAAGAATCTTGATGGAATGTTTGATTTATCAAGGGGTATGCAAGTGTGAAAGATGCTATAGATGGAGCTGTTAAGATTTTGACTATTGTGGTATGTATCCATATGACTTTCTTAGAAGCATTTCTCCTAAAAGCACTTCTTTCTCTTGCTTGGAATCCTTTCAATCTCTCTATTAAGCTTCTTTCCTTGAAGACTCCTCTCTCTTAGAGGCTGTCCTTTTATCTCTTTTTGTAGACATTATCTTTGTTATAAGATTTTAAGTAACATAGAAGCCTCTATCTCTTTCTCTCTAAAAAACAATCTTTGTCTTTAATAAATGTCTCTCTATTAAGTTATCTTCCTTACAAACTACTCTTTTTCTAAATATCATCCATCTTATTTTGAATCTTGTCTCATAACAAACTCTATGAAGTTTCTCTCTTCTGCTTTCTCACGTTATCTTCCATGCCTCCTTTTCAATTTCTCTTTCTGATCATCTAAGAAATCTCTCTCTTCATCTTATTAGGCTTTCTTTCATAATTTCCTCTCTTTGTCAAACTCTCTCTATCTCTATCTTATTTTGAATATTGTCTCATAACTAACTCTATGTAGTTTCTCTCTTCTTCTTTCTCACGTTATCTTCCATGCCTCCTTTTCAATTTCTCTTTCTGAACATCTAAGAAATCTCTCTCTTCATCTTATTAGGCTTTATTTCATAATTTCCTCTCTTTCTCAAACTCTCTCTATCTTATCTTCCAAATTCCTCTTTCTCTCTCTTAGAAGCCTTTTTCTCTCTCTCATAAACCCACCTCTCTTCATCCTAAAGGGCTCTATTACTATATAGAAGGTTTCTCTGTCTCTTATAAGCCTCTTTATCTCTTTAAGAGACGTCCTCATTTATGAAGCTTTTCTCACTTGGAAGCCTTTCTCTCAAAGAAGCCCCTCCCTCTCTTCAAAGAATCTCTCTCTTTGAAGTCCTCATCTTTCTTTTTTATATAAACCCATCTATCTTTTAAATGCCTCTCTCTCTGTCTTAAAAGCATCTTTAACTCTCTCCTTTCTTGTAAGCTTATCTTATATACGTTCACTCTTTCAGAAGTCTCTGTCCCTTTTAGAAACATCACTCCCATTCTCTCCCTCTTATAAGCCCTCTATACGTTCACTCTTTCAGAAGTCCCTGTCCCTCTTAGAAACATATCTCCCATTCTCTCCCTCTTATAAGCCCTTTGTACATCTTTTCCCTCTTTCCATAACCCCTTTCTCTAGATCTCATTTTCTATCTCTCTCTTTCTGAATCCTCTCAATCTAATTTTCTATCTCTCTCTTTTAAAAGCATCTCCATCCATCTTAAAAGTTATTATCTATCTCATTCTCCCGAATAGTCTTGTTGCTCTTGTAAAGCACTTTCTCTTAAAAATCTCTCTATTAGAGCCTCTTTCTTTCTTAAAAGCTTCTCTCAATCTTAGAAGCCTTTCACTTTCATTGAAACATCTCTTTCTCCCAAAAGTCTCTTTTTTGATTTTAGAAGCTTCTTGCATAATTTCTTTTCATAGAAATTCTTTCCTATAAGCTCATCTTTCTCTCTTGAAAGCCTTTCTTTCTCTTTTAGAAGCACATACATCTCTCGTTTTGAAGCCTCTCCCTCTTAGTTGTTTCTCTCTTAGGAGTTTCTATATATCTCATAAAAAGCCTCTCTCTCACTCACACACTTACAGGTCTCACATTCTCCTAAAAGGCTTGCTCTCTCTTGTAATCTCTCTTTTTTGTCTCTCTTTTATAAGCTCTATTTGTCTATAGTAGCAACTACATTCTTAGAAGCCTCAAATCCTCTCCTAGATGCATTTCTCTTAAAATCCTCTCTTATAAACATTTCTATGAGCAGCCCCCCCCCCACTCTCTCTCTCTTAAAAATCTCTCTATAACAGAACTCTCATCCTTAAATGTCTCTCTTTTCCTCTTTATCTCTCTCTATCTTGTAAGGCTAAATCTTTTTAAAAGCCTAATTTTCTCTCTCTTAGAGCCCCTCTCTCCCTCACACTTTCACATTTAGAGTTTATCTATTTCCTTAAGCCTCCCTCTCACTGTCTTTCTTAGAGTTCTCCCTCTTTCTTTTTTAAAAGCCTCCTTTCTAAAAGTCATTCTCTAGCATCCTCTCTATTTTTTTTTCCCGAAGACTCTCTCTCTCTCTCTCTCTCTCTCTCTCTCATTAAAGCCTCTCTTCCTCTTTTAAGCAATTATGCAACTCTCTCTGTCATGAAAGTCTATCTCACAAAAAAGTTCTCTTTCTAAGAAGCCTTTCTCTAAGAGAAAAATCTTGACAATAAATAAATATCATATATTTAAGAAATATAATATCATATATTTATTAAGATTTTTATAATAAATATAATAATTTATATATTTATTCAGTTTGATAAAAATACTTTATTAAAAAGTATATTATTATTTTTTATCATTATTAAATTTAAAATTTAAACTTTAAAAAATTATATTTAATATTACACCTGTCTAGCTGTGATTCGAACTTGGGCCGCATAATATAATAACTAAAAACTTTCCATTTGATCACATGCACGTAACGGTTAGGATATTAATAAAATTTATATTTATAGAAAATGCTAATTGGTTTGACAATTTTCTTGGAAAATACCAAAATATTTATTCAGAGAACCGCATGCTAGCAAACTATAAAAATATAATAATTAGGATTCACACTATTTAATAAATAATCATTACTGTTTGAAACTAGGTTAGTTATGTGACAATACCAATTTGGTGACACCTCACACTTCGTTGATTATTTTTTGTAGTGTCGAGTCACACTCACTTGTTATCTAGGATAATTTAAAATATAGGGTCCCGCCTCATTTATAATTCTAGCAGACACCCTACATTGGTCACCCTATTACCCTTTGGTGATTTCTAGCATGCTATACCCTTCGCGATTCTACATGTAGTTTAGGACTGACATCTTAGGGTAGACATCCTAGACATAATTTCACTATACATACACTTAGGCACTATTTTTCATCTAGTTAGTCTAGAACAAATCTATTTCCTCCTTAGAAATGATGCATTTTGTCTTTTCACATACAACTAGTTGAATCGATTGGCATTTCTAACCCAAGTAGGATGGCAAGGCTACTATTTTCTCTATCACATTGAAAATTTAGTTTGGGCCTTCTTGGTTACACGAGATCAAGATGTCTTCTCTACCATATTGAGAAGATTCCCGTGGTTACTTGATAGTATAACTATCAAGCTGTAAGTCTCATGATTTTGCATCATTTCACATCACCTCAGCCATTTCTACAACATTGAGGTGACTCTTAAAGTTTATGTTACTCCTTTGATGTCTTCTCTAGCATATTTAGTAGACATTAGGGCTTTCTTGGTTGCCACCTAAGTAAGTTGCAAGTCTCATTTTGACATCTCCTCTACCAAATTGAAGAGACATCCGAGCTTGTTCAATCACATAGTTTGACCTATAAGTCCCATACTTTGGATGCCTCCTCTGCCACACTGAGGAGATAATGAAGATTCCACTCATTTTGACATTTTCTCTAGCACATTGAGATGTCTGTATCTGTCTCATCTCTTCTACAACAATGATGGGATTTTTTAAAATATTTGGACATTCTAGGTCACACATGGTTGAGTTATAAGCCTTATTCTGGGTGTTTCCTCCGCCACATGGATACAATACATTCTTTCCTTCCCATGAGCCCAAAAGCCTAGTTAGCCTTATCAGCCTCAGTAGGTACCACCACGTGGTACTATAAGTTCAGTATGGGTTACTACCTTATATAACAGTGGAGTGTAATTCCAGTTTGCTAGCCTAGTCCACACCCTTGGTCTATGAGGTACCCTTGGTTGAGGTCCTATGGTTGTTGGCAGGGATTCTCTAGTCATCATTTGACTAAGGGGCTGTTTGGTATGATGAATTAGGAGTGTAAAGTATTTTAATTACACGCATTTGATAAATTATACAGTTTGGTTGGTTTTGAGAAGAGAATTAGAAATTCCTCCGAAGGTTTCGCGGTGTATTGCATAGTTCATTTCGCGTGACTTTGAAACCCGCTCAAATTGAGCGAGTTAGAAATCCTTCGCGATCGTCCTCAGACTCTTCCTTCGTCAACTGCCTCCTCGGTCTCGAAGATGGCTCTTCAGTAAAATCCTGCTCTGGAATCTCTGCCTCAACTGCCACGTCTGGCGGCGCCGGGTAGCCAGAGCATGAGCAGGTAATTCATTGGCCAACTTGGGCTCACCAGCGGCTTTTGGCATAATGCCTCTTCCCAATACGACAGCTTTCGTTATAATGAGAGGTGTACTGGCCTCGATGTTCCTTGTGGCGAAAAGCCCTCTTCCGCTGTAGGCCTTCGACCGGCGTATCTTGACATTGCCGACAAACTCGGTGAGCTTAGGACAAGTGCCGTTGAATTCGTTAAGAACCCAATCAGAGAGATCAATAAAGCCCGTCTTAGACTGGGAATCGAGCTTCTGCGACTGTTTTAAGAGGTGGGATATGGCACTGTCTGTTAAAGCAAGGGCCTTGGCACGATGGAAGCATTCAAAGGCTTGTGAGTAACATTGGAGGTCAAGGAGGACCTTCCCCTTGCAAACGAGGGACTTAAGATGGAAAGGATTAAGCTTAAGCGCGTGGTCGTAGTCAATTAGCACGGCACTGAGGTCTCGTAGCTTGAAGTAGGCTTCGGCGCGGTTGGAGAGAGAGAAGCAGAGAGTTCGTAGGAGATTAATGGAGTCATCGTCGTCGTCGTTTGGTGAAGTTTGGGGGAAATGACGGCGGGAGATGAAGCGGGAGTAGAGATTGATGTATTTGTTCCAGTCCTCTTTTAGAAGGAGCTCTGTTGCTGTTGATCTAAGCTTAAGCATCCAAAGATTAATGATCTCGAACTCAGAGCTCTTCTTCTTTGCTTGAATTTTATTAAATCTCAAAACTATAAGTTTGTTACCTATTATGCTTTTAATTTACTCTAGATATATCTAACCAAACAAGGGAAATATTTCTCCTGCGTTTACTTTGCAGACAACCAAACAACCTCAATGTATTTGGAATGCACTACATTTACTTTACACTGCATTTACTTTACATTACGTTTACTTTGCAGGCAACCAAACAGCTCCTAAGTAGACTAAGGAAACCGATGAATTCGTGACAACGAAACCATGAGATCTTGACGAGGATATACCTACCTGGTAGGTTAGTTCTCATTTCCTAATAGTTCAATAATTTTGGCTTTCACCTCATTAAACATAAATATCTTCTATTCAATTTGAGCATGAGCATTAATTCTATAATCAAGAGGGTTCTTGGGCTCACTGAGGATGTAATTAACCTTAGGTGGTTGCTTTTTTGAGAAACCTCGACCCCCAAAATTAATATAAATGAATATTACTGTCTCTTTGAACACATCTTATTCTCCCAATCTTGAGCCCTGAATCTTCATTGAGTGGTGCATGATGTACTTAAAATGTTAGTAAAAACAAAAACAAATATGCACTACAAATACTAAGAGAAATAAAGAGGTAGTCAATAATATTTGTTATCATAAAAAACATAAACTCGGGTGTCCGAGTTGCAGCATTTTGGCCTAGTTTGTTTGTTTCGTGTTATAAGCATTAAGATTGGCTATTTTATTCCCTTGTTTTATTATTCCTGTGAAATAGCAGTACGACTGTTATTAAGCTTTCCCATTTGGCTATTTAGTATGGAGAAATCCTTGTGATGCTTGTGTTTCTAGCATGTCTAGTGAGCAAGTTGGTTACTTGAACAATAACATTAATTTTTCTCCATTTTATTAAATTTCTCTGCATATCTTAATTTTTTTATCCAGCACATTATTGAATAAATGCTGATTCCATTAATGAGATCTCAATAAACTATTTTCTTTTATTTTTTGAAGTTCATTAGCTCAATGTTGTATTTTTTACATATTTCTTTGGACGTGATTGCTCATATGCACATAGGAACTCTTACCCTTTTCTCTAGTATTAGTTTCTCATTTGATCTATTCATTAATTATGAAATAATATTGAGTAATGGCATTATCATTGCTGCTTCACATTTAAGTCTACACTTTCACATGATGTTTATGTCATTTTAGTTTTTATTCTAACTATTCTTGTTCCATTTTCATATATTTTATATATCGACTCTATAACTCCATTTTTTTTTCTTGTGGGCAATTCTTGTTAAGTGCTTATTTTGGGGCTTTTCTATAGGCGCCTCTTTTTTTTTAGACCTCTTCTTAGGAACCTTTGATTTTCTTAAATCTCTCTCTCTCTCTAATTTAGAGATTTTTAAAAGGTTATACTCTTCAGGCAATAACATGTGTTGACAACCTTTT